>NC_056741.1:1252857952-1252999094 GCF_019279795.1 Protopterus annectens | reverse complement strand
TGCGACAAACACAGGTAATGTAAAGTAGCAGGTCAATAGTCTGCATACTGTGAACCCTCCAAATGTGTCATAGGTCTGTATCTATAGGTATGTCCATGTGATATGTTGTGTGCACGTAGTTCCACCAAAAGGGGATGACTATACATTACATGCCAGTCAGTGTTAGGCCATGATCCTGGCAGCAGTTTTCTGTTGCAGTGAGGCCCATCTGTAGGATGTGTGTGTCAGCTGGTGTAACGACTATGGCGCTTAGTTAGCAGTCATCTGGGAACTTTGTCATCCACAACCCACACATGTTCGCTTCTACATCTGAGAAATAAATGCCAAACAAGAGGGGTCCTAGGACAGAGGCCTGTGGGATACCACATGTGACTGGCATTGAGTGTGACATGGCTCCTACAATATCGATATTATGGATTCTGTATGTCAACCAGTGTGCAACCCATCATGTGACATATGTAGTAACATGTAAGCTAATGAGCTTGTCATTGATGCCTGAGTGGAGTACTGTGTTGAAGGCCTTAGGCAAGTCCAGATAGGCTGTATTGATTGCATTGCCCTCATCAATGGCTGTAGTGACTGTTTTGAAAGGTCAACCAGGTTCAAAAGTCAGGATCAGCCCATCACAAAGGCAAACTGGTCGGGAACAAGTGTTTGCAGGTACCCAATATCGCTGTATATGCATCCCATACTGAATAATTCCATAGCTTAGCAGACCAGGCCGGTTAAGCTTATGGTGCAGTAGTTCCCAGGGTCAGTAGAGATGCCTCCTTAGTGGAGTGGGACCACTGTTGCTGTATGCCAGTGTTCAGGTACATATCCTGTAGTACAGCCAAGGTTAAATATCAGTCTTATATGCGGTTGTATGTCCTCTTGGAGTGCACATAGCACACATCCAGCATCAGGTCACAGTGATGCTGTGTGTTCTGCTTTGCTGAGGGCGGCCCACACCTGGACATGTGAGATGATAGGGAGGTTACATTCAGCTGTGATAAGTATTTCTACTTGTGGGGGAGAATGAGGGGGGATACGTGCACCGAACCTGTCTGCAAGAATGTTGCCAGTATCTGTGTGTTCGGTGAATGTTAAGTAGGTGTGTATTAACTCAGAGCATATCTGAGGCGTTTGGTCCATATGTGTAACATAACTGAAGAAGGCCTTGTGGTTATCTATAGTGTTTGTGGCCATTTCCCTCCCAGAGTAGGCCGTGGATGTTGTTATGAGAGACCGTAGCGTATTACCAGTGCTGACCACAGATGCCTTCCCTTAATGAGAATCTGCTCTGTCCTGCAGTAGCCTCCTTCTATTGTTATACAATCTGCCTTTGGCTGGGGTCCACCGGACAGGATGCCTAACCTTTGTGCATAGGGTCTGGGTTAGAAATGTGTGTGCATGTTCCATGCAATCTGTGGGATGTCCGTGGGAAGCATTCGCAAAGGGGTCAGCAGTGTAGGTTGTGGCTTCCACTGGCCCAGTGGGCTGCATGGATACCATCTTAGTCCTAACAAGTGAATAACTGTCTAATCACATACATATCAAAGTAGTCTACTGTGCTGGTGGTGGTGGTGGGATATGTATATCCAGGCCGAGTAACTTGTGTCCAGATCACACTAGTGAATGGCGTTCCACATACAGTACCTTGGTATGAACCCCCAGAGTGAGGTTGTGCATTGGACCTGTCACAGTGTGCTGACCGATGGGGCATGCTACTATGTTGTATGGAATGTGGCAGGTATTGTTGCACATGTGTTGGCTGAGCACTGATATCTGGCCATGTACTTGTGTATCCACCAAGAGACACACACATGCTACATATGGGAGTAGAAGTATATCACTACAGTTGAGTATCATGTATAGTATGTGTGCCATATATTGCTGACATAGTCTGCTGATATCCTGTTTGTGTTCTCTTCCAGGAGATGGCGCCAGTAATCCCGCCTACTCTGCAGCGGAAGATGAGGAGATACACCAGAGCCTGGTGCGGGATTATGACATACTGTTTTCCCGCACCAGCCAGAATCAGCAGGAGAGGGCTGCACTTTGTCAAGACCTTGTCCATAGGGTAAATGACATTGGCACGCATAATAGGACATATGAGCAGGTACGACATCACTGCCGTGATTTAATCAGAAATGTCCATCAGCGTGCATCGGATATCCACAGGCAACAGGTTGCCACAGGAGGTGGGGTGGCCACATATCCCCCCTCACCAGACTGGAGGGGCTACTCCTAAGTGTTGTGGCTCCAGCCCCGGAACAGCAACAGCAATACACCTGCATCATGATGGAGGCTGGATCCACACAGCAGCACGACATGGAGCGTGCAGGTAATATGCCATATGTACACTTGACTGTTCTGTACACTGTTAGTTTATGCATGTGTAAGGTGTGTCCGTGGTATGTAGCTGTCAACATAGTATGTAATTGTGCAGGTGTGATATTGGCAATATCAGCAGCTGACGTGTGAAAGGCAACTGGTGTACTACTGCACTGTATCATATGCAGTATCAATGGCACAGTTGTGCCCACTGACATTAATCTCCTCATTTCTGCAGGTCCCTCCGGTGTTACAGCAAGGCAGGCCATCCATGCTGGTGAGTGTGTTTAACAATACCTATAATAGTCCTGATAGTGCTAGTAATACTAGTGTAACTCAGTAGTGCTCTGTGTGTATACTGCGGGGTGTGCATTTGTGCATGTGTGCAGGTGTGCCTGTGTCCACGTGTGCATGTGTGCATGTGTGCATGTGTGCATGTGTCCACGTGTGCATGTGTGCCTGTGTCCACGTGTGCATGTGTGCATGTGTCCACGTGTGCATGTGTCCACGTGTGCATGTGTGCATGTGTCCACATGTGCATGTGTCCACGTGTGCATGTGTGCATGTGTGCCTGTGTGCATGTGTGCATGTGTGCCTGTGTCCATGTGTGCATGTGTGCATGTGTCCACGTGTGCATGTGTGCATGTGTGCATAAGTGCATCACTGGTAACATTGTGTGGACACTGTAAACTGTGTTTCCTGTCTTCCTCCCACAGGTTCTGGTGCTGCTCTGGTGTCCTGCAGCAGGGAACCTGAATCTGGTGCCACAGGTACTGGTAATGATGATATCTGTGTAATGGCACAGGAAGGTGTGTCAGGGTCCGCCATTGGTCAGCCAATTGACAGTACACAGCTGTCAACCCCATCATTGCGCCCAGTCATCCTGCCAGTACATCCTATGTCACCATTGTCCCTAGGTGATGGACAGGATACAGTGGGCATTGACCAGGGTAATGTGGTATCTGTGGAACATGCTTTCCCACACAGCAGCCATGGGCAGGGTCCTGCGATGGTACCACACAGACAGTTGCCCATGGGTTCTCGTGGGAGCATCCATGGGTGTACTGCCTCTGGCAGATGTGCCCAAAGAGGTCTGTCAACCTCAGCTATGTTTTGGGCTGTCATGCAGGCACAGTCGCATATGGAAAGGTACACCAGACAGGGTCTGAGGGAGCTGAGAGCATGTCGCACAGCCATGACTGACAGTATGCGTGACATCGCGGATGTTATCCGTAATTTCACCGATGTCATAGACAGACGTTGTGGGGACATATTACAGCAGTTCCACAACCACTTGTCCATGAGCCAAGGCAATGGTGGGCGGTTGTGGCGTCGGCGTGGCCGTATGCCAGCAACAGCAGCAGCTGGCAGTCAGCATGGATGACAACAGGCCCACGCACACCCCCATAATGCCAGCAGCAGCCCCAGCAATGCTGGGTCTGTGCTGTCATCGGAAAGCTCCAGGAGACCACGTGCACGTGGCTCTGGACAATCCCAACAGGGACCTGTGTCCGGTCAACACACTCCCGCTTCTGATGACAGTACTCAGTCTGGCTTAGTACCAGATACGGTCTGTAGCACCCCTGCCAGGCACAGGTACCGTGTCCATGCCCACAGACACTGATCTGTATGACCTGCCAGGTACAGTCTGTGGCTGTCCACAAACCCCTGTATATGGCAGCCATGAGGTGGAACTGTGTGCGTGCAAACACACATGCGAAATGTTAACACCTAGGGCTACCACATACATGCACACACTGCACCAACAGTGCCCCACCCTGTACTGCTGTCCCTCACCAACACACATACACACATGTCAATTGGTGGTATCAGTGGCAGACTCAGGCATACCTAATTCACACCCTGTGCATATGATGAAACTGTGCCACCTCCTGCAATCTCCAACATCAGTGCAGGAACAGGTAAACATGTTGCTGATGCACAGGGTGACTGCATAGAAGTGTATTAGTAGTATCATGTTGGTAACAGTACAGTGTGCTGATATGACTGTGTGTATATCCCAGCATGCCTGATGCAGTAACCGTACGACTGTCCTGAATTGTTATCTGCACCCATAGTACGTACCAAAGTGTAACAGCTGCACATTATTGCATACCGGTGGTAAGGATGTCAACAGATAGCCACATACATGGGTAGCACAGGGGGGAAGCTAATGCAAGTAGTGATACGCAATGATGGACATGTACAGTAATGGTTGCAAGTTGCCCACAACGACTATGCAATGTGGATGTTTGCGCATGTTGATATGTGTGCAGTACCAATGTAATCCAAATCACAATTAACTATGACATAATATCAGTTCTACCATGGGCATCTGCGCTGTGCATTCCTGGGTACATGTTGATAGTGCCCACATATTTGCACTGTAACCTACTGTTAGTATTACCCCTTCTTTGTTGTACAATGGACTACTTCCAGCCCTGCTTACTGTAGCTTTGTTTGCATTTATGTTCGCTTGAGGTTCCCTGGAACACTGCTTCCACCTCCAATGCAGAGTTACAGTGCTTCTGTGGACTCCTAGTGACATCTGCATAGCGTACGATACGTATGTCAGGTTTACACATGACAGAACGTCACTGTCTGTCCTGTTCGCATGTACGTTGCCTGTGACACATTGCACATGTCTTACCTGGCATTTACCCACGTGTACAGTCATATATGCCAGTGCTATGAAATCAGTAGCAGTACACCCACGCATACACACCTTCAGTATGTTGTTCCCCATTGGCCCTATGTGTTGGTAATCACCATGGCAATCACACTTCTAGGGTAGCATGTGCAAAGGTAACCTGTGAATCACCTCTATGGTCCAGTTGTGGTTTATGTGAGTCATGTGGCAATGTCACAGCTGCCACATGTATGCAGTCAACCATCACCCCTTTCTAGGAACGTACAACACATGTGTGGGATGCCACCACATAGCCAATCTGTGTACTGAGCACTCTGAACCCAGTAATGCCATACCCTGTCAGGTGGCATGACATACTACAGTGACTACAATACCAGTCAGACATAGACCCGCACTGACAGCAATCTGAACACACTGCGGCATACTTGGAGACTCAGAATAGCATCCTGCCTGAGCATCACACACCTCAACAGCTGGCACACAGGCATACGTTACGTCAGAACAGAGCACATGCCACACATGGCACACACATCCCATGTGCCACACACTCACAGCCTGTAGGGCTACACAACACACCTGCTACAGCTGTGTCAGGTACCTCTCTTGACCGCTGCAGTGGGGTCCCGCTCAACATTCTGTACATGGTGAAGGTCACAGTGATATGCCTCTGGGGCACTATGGTCCACCACAAAACACATGCATACAGGTCAGTCAGAGGCATGGACACATATGACTCAGTGATTGACCATGCCACTATGGATGACCTGAGACATACCTCCCTGGACTACATGATAGGGAACATAGAAGGGGTCTCTCCGCATGTGGCATGGGCCAGTATGAGCCTGATCTTGGTTGCCATCATACCCTCACCAGGTATGCTACCACTATATGTAGGAAGGGTGTTCTATGTCTACATTCTGCTCAATCTCCAGTGTCATTCATAGGGTATCCACTGGCTGTCAATGTGTGCTTACATGCTAGGGAAGCCACAATGATTTGCGAGGGGCAGCTTGCATGTGACACCCATGGGCCAATGTATATTGGCGAAGCCCCTTGATAGACACATACTGCCTTATACTGCAGGACACGGATTACATAGCCACCTCCACAGGTATCACACAGGATAGGACACTAACAGTGATGCTACACAACACCAGCTGTGTACACCGCAAGATGCATGCACTGGACACTGTCCTCAGCACAGTGAACTTCAATGTCTGTGCAGTACCAGAGTCCTGATTCATAGGTTCATAGGTTCATAGGTTCATACTAGGCTATCTGCCCGAGGGCATTTACAAGCCTAGCCCATCGTTTTGTGGCTTACGCCACCCCTTTAGTATGGGGAACTATACCCATTATTTTGCTGTGCCTCTGTCGAGCAGTGACACTGAGGTAATCCCTGGGGTATATCTGCGATCTCCCATCCATTGGTCAAGATTTCTCTTGAACAAGGCCAGCGAGGTGCTCTGCTTCACATATACCGGGATTTTGTTCCACAGCATAGGGAGTCTTTGGGTGATGAATCTATCCCTCCAGCACGTCCTATTAATAGCCGTGTCGAGGTTTAAGTCTCCCGCCCTTGTGGCTCTGACGGATCTAGATTTTTTGAGGTG
The DNA here is from genome assembly GCF_019279795.1 of Protopterus annectens. Taxonomy (NCBI): domain Eukaryota; kingdom Metazoa; phylum Chordata; order Ceratodontiformes; family Protopteridae; genus Protopterus; species Protopterus annectens. Next base: position 1,252,992,515 of record NC_056741.1, on the reverse strand, counting down.
AAGCATATTCATCAAATCTGGGTTTGACATGGCCTTGTATGTTAGGCAAAGGTCACCTCTGAGCAAGGGGTAAGCGACTGAATAGAGCTGGAGTTCTTTCAGTCGGGCAGCATAGGATAGATTTTTAAGACCCTTTATCCTTTTGGTGAGGAACTTTTGTGGCCTCTCCAGCTGCTGCAAGTGTCGGGTCAGATACATTCCGAATGGGGCATTGTACTCAATCATTGGTCTGATGAGTGATGAGTAAAGGGAGACTATAACCTCCCTTGATCTAGATGAGAATCCCTTCATGATAAGGTGGGCAATGTAGAAGGTCTTCCTAACTACTTTAGCTACATGGGTGTCGAATGACAGACTACTATCAACCTGGGTCCCCAGGTCCCTGATAACTTCTTCTGTGCTCAGTGGATTGCCACCTATTTGGTAGCTAGGGGTAACCTTGTTTTTCCCGAAGGGTATGACTATGCATTTTTTGGCATTTAACTCATGGCTCAAAGGTGCAACCCATCACTGACAGGTTATGCCTCATACCATGCCTGTCATCCCTTACACATGTAACACACATGGACAGGGGGGTGGTATCCCAAGGCACCACAGATACACACACCTCCAGGTTGTTGGCACAGCACAAAGCATCAGGGCCTATTCATGTGCAGCTAACAGTGTGTCAGACTGCCTTCTGGTTCATAGCCTGGCACACACAACCCTCCCATACACAGGAAACCCACCTATCCTCCATAACAACACTGGCAATATGACAGTCTCAAGAACTGTCTTTATATGGCTGGGCTGCATCCAGCCAAACATTGTGCGTGAGCATTACTGTAGCTACAACACACTAGTTGAAGGGTTCCCAGCATGTGGTCACTGAATTGCAGTGAAATAACATGTTACCACTCCCACAACAGGTGGGAACATTCAGCACCTGTACATCGACTACATGTAGACTATATGGCCCAGACCAGATGTGTATCCCCTGCTGTAGGTATTTTACCATATACACCCACATTGTATAGACACATACCGCGTGCGGCCCCTGCACAGTAAGACACAGTCATATTGTTATGCATTGCAAATACCATTTATCCACTCGAGGCACGTGTCAGACATGGTAACTACTGCAGGTCACATGTATTTATGTGTATGTGTCACACACATACATCATGTGTGCATTGCCATTGCTGGTTTAGGCAATGGCATGCATTGTTATGCACAAAGACCCACACAAGGTCATAATGTGTGACACAACCACACGTGGCAGTTGTGGGTTTCCAAAACATACCTATCTGTACTCTGACAATGGTAATAGACCCAGTAGCAGAGCGCACTATTGGCATTACTGGCCAACTAGCCCTGTTTGGCTGTGCTGATAGTGTGGTGACATCCCCTGTGTTTACTGGGGGAATATGCAGCATCTGCTGTATTGTAGTATTTGCCAAAAGGATCTGTTCTCTCACACTTGCATTTACACACACTCTACTACCCCCACACACACCCACTCACACTTGCCATTTAGAGGATTCATACCCCTACCTAACTATGTCACGACATGTGAAAGAGACCCATTAGCGAAAAACACTATTCGGATTACTAGGAGGTTTCTTTTCTCTGGCTGTACTTATAGGGTGCTGACATCATCAGTGTTTGAAAAGGGTAATGTGCATCATGTAGTGTGATCTCCTGATTGCCAAAACTAACAAGTTTTTCATACAGAATTGCACACACACTCCCCACCTCCAAACACGCACACACTTGCAGGTTTCAAATCTCGACCTAACTATGTTATGACACTTGAGAGAGACGCTTTAGTAGAGTGCGCTATTCAGATTACTGGGAGGTGTCTTTTCTCCAGCTGTACTTATAGGGTGCTGATATCATCAGTGTTTGGAAAGGGTAATGTGCATCATGTAGTGTGATCTCCTGATTGCAAAAAGCACATGTCTTTCATACAGAATTGCACACACACAAACTCCCCACACTTGCAGGTTTTAAACTCCTACCTAACTATGTTATGACACTCATGACAGACGTATTAGCAGAGTGCGCTATTCGAATTACTGGGAGGTTTCCCTTCTCCTGCTGTACTTATAGGGTGCTGACATCATCCGTGCTTAGATAGGGAAATGTGCATCCTGTAGAGTGCTTTCACAGTTGCCAAAAGGGACATCTTCCTCACACAGACTTGCATACACATGAACTCCCCTCCACACACAGTGGGCAGTTGCAGGATTCAAACCGCTACCTAACTATGTTATGACACACGCATTAGCAGAGCATGCTATTCAAATTACTGGGAGGTTTCCCTTCTCCTGCTGTACTTATAGGGTGCTGACATCATCCGTGCTTAGATAGGGGAATGTGCATCCTGTAGAGTGCTTTCACAGTTGCCAAAAGGGACATCTCCCTCACACAGACTTGCACACACATGAACCCCCCTCCACACACACTGGGCAGTTGCATGATTCAAATCCCTACCTAACTATGTTATGACACTCATGACAGACACATTAGTGGAGCGCGCTATTTGAATTACTGGTAGGTTTTCATTCTCCTGCTGTACTTATAGGGTGCTGACATCATCCGTGCTTAAATAGGGGAATGTGCATCCTGTAGAGTGCTTTCACAGTTGCCAAAAGGGACATCTCTCTCACACAGACTTGCACAAACATGAACCCCCCTCCACACACACTGGGGAGTTGCAGGATTCAAACCCCTACCTAACTATGTTATGACACTCGTGATAGATGCATTAGCAGAGCACGCTGTTCGAATTACTGGGAGTTTTCTCTTCTCCTGCTTTACGTATAGGGTGCTGACATCATCCGTGCTTAGATAGGGGAATGTGCATCCTGTAGAGTGCTTTCACAGTTGCTAAAAGGGACATCTCCCTCACACAGACTTGCACACACACAAATACCCCTCCACAAACACTGGGTAGTTGTAGGATTCAAACCCCTACCTAACTATGTTATGACACTCGTGACAGACGCATTAGCGGAGCATGCTATTCAAATTACTGGAAGGTTTCCCTTCTCCTGCTTTACGTATAGGGTGCTGACATCATCCGTGCTTAGGTAGGAGAATGTGCATCCTGTAGAGTACTTTCACAGTTGCCAAAAGGGACATCTCCCTCACACAGACTTGCACACACATCAGTCCCACTCACCCCCACACACACACACACACACACACACAGACACACACACACACACACACACACACACACACACACTAAGCAATTGCATGGTTCGAACTCCTACCTACCTATTTTATGACACTTGTGGGAGACGCATTAGCAGAGCACGCTAACCAAATTATGGGGCATCTGGTCTGCACCTGCAGTATTTATAGGGTGCTGACATCTTTATTTCTACAGAGGTATGTACAGCTAGTACTACCTGTCAGGTGGGGGATAGCATATATATGCATTTGCAGCCACCTACGTCAGGGTCAGATATGCACATCGCACTGGCAGGTTATGTTCTATACCATGCTTTGTGACCACAGGACCTGTAACACACAACACAACCAGTCCAGAACACCACTTCTACATCCAGGACACACACTTAGCTTCCCTGGGAACAGTGCCGGGATATGCAGGTGTTCACATACACCATTCCAGCTGTTAACATCAGGTACAGGCATACTGTGTGTGGGAACTACTCAGGCCTCTACCACTTTACCCTACAGCCACTACAAGTTGTGGGTCCATGTGCTATGGCAGAACCACACACCACAGCCACATGGGGGAATACATATTGCACCTGTCCATCTGCAACATGGGTACTCACTGTTCCACACCAGAGGTAGACCACCATTGTTGATATCTGACCATACTCACCTTTCCCTGGACATCCATATCCCACCCGCAGGCAAGGTTGTCACTGCACACAAACTGTGTTTAGCACAAGCAGACTCTACACTTGTGAAGACTGGGGTGGACGACTTCAAAGGACCCATGCTGGGGGACTATACTGGCCACTCTGCATAATCCTTGACAATTGCATTCTATGAGCATGTGTAAGGTTTGCATTGATCATGCTATCCCACATATACTCATGACTGCTCTACAACAAGACACCTGTCAGGTGTACACCAGCCATATATGAGCTGTCCAACAGACAGAGTGAGCTAATACATTGCAGAGCTGTAGCCCACAGAGGGAGGACATCTGTGAACAGTTCCAGCATGACACTTCATTCCCACATAATCATCACAACACAGTGTTGACAGTGGAATTGTCCAGACAATGCAGATAGGGCTCCCCTCAGTCTGTTATTGACGGCCACTTACTGTTAGAGGTCCTCAGCAACCCTCTTCCAGCACACACCAACAACATGGCTGTGGCTTAGCACATTCAAACCCTGGGATCTCCACTGTGCCCCTGCTTGACAGAGGCACAGCTCACTAGCCTCACATGTTGCCTTATGTGACCTACTTTACAGTGGCACAGTAGCCTACTGTACTGGGGATGCAGATGCCAAGCACACACGGGCTAAGCTGTCATTCCCTAGGGCAACAAGCCTAGTATTGACCTCTACACCCATATGTTCAATTGTCAGATACACAATATTTGTTGTGCTGTTCTACTGTTTGCAGGTCTTGATTGCCATAGCATTCCCTGTTCCTATGAACAACTTGTGTATCTGTGGAAGATGTGTGAATATGAGGGCGATCCACTATATCACTTATGTCTCTGTAGTCATTTACTGTGTACACTGGGCAGATTGCTGTGCTGTGGTTGGTTCCTGGAATGACACGTACAAATACCAGATATGTGTGGCCAACTGCTAAATGGAGATATGGCCTAAGTGTGTGAGCATGCCCAGTTCAGCCTTTCCATGGCATGTTGTCTGACATATGCCTCATTTATCAAAGTGTGTGAGCATGCCCAGTGTGAGCTTTCCCTATGTTGCACTCTGAAGTCCACCACATATTTGGGTGTGTGTGAACTTCAACAATATCTCATGTTTATGGTTGTGTGTTGGGTGTCATGTTGTGTACTAACTGGCCAACTGCTTCGTGCCTGCCACAACAGAGATTATACTGTGCCTGCAGGGATTGCATGGGATACTTTGCATACAATTGTCAACATCCTTTCATAATGACCTAACACTGTAGTACCATGTAGTGTACTGGTTCAGTACTTTCACTGTGGTGGACAGTATCCTGGGCTTTAGTCCTATCACTGCTTGACATCTTCATAGTGAGCACAACAGACTGTGTAGGGGCCAGTTGTGCACATATGACCATGTTGCAATATGTTCAGATATGGACTACCTACACCAGGCTTGTCCAACATTGGTAGTGTATTCCACAACATAGGTGGACATTGGCAAACACTAGCGATGTTCCCTAGGCCATTTCTGATGCTAGTCACAGGGTGTGTTTGTCCTTCGACACACATTGTAACTGGAGTTTGCCATGACATATGCCATGTTTAGTATACTGTGCCTCCGTCTATCTCTGACATAACAGTGATACCCAGGGTTAACCTACCATCTCCCATCCACTCATCGGGATTCCTCTTGAGGGGTGTCGATAGGTGACTCTCTGGCTAACCTGTACCGGGAGTTTACTCAAGAGTGGGGGTGCCTTCTGTGTTATGGATCATTCTGTACAGCTTGTCCTATGTATGTCAGTGCTGGGGTTCAGGTCTCTCATGTGCATAGCTCACTGCCATTCAGATTGTACAAGGTGCAGCATGTTCATTGATTCCAGCTTGGACATGGCTTCATACATCAGGCACAGCATGCCTCTGGCTGGGCAGTATGGCAGTGTGTGGAGCTGTGGTTTGTTTACTCAGGCAACACATGGCATCTGTTCATGCTCTTTGCTACTCCTGGTGGGGTACTGTTGTGGACTTTACAGTTGATGGAGGTGTCTGCTGAGGTATATCCCACAGGGGCTATTGTAGTAAATTGTGATGCTGATGAAGGATGACTGCAGAGCCACAGTGACCTCCCCTTATCTACATCTGACAACCTTAATGATATTGTGGGTATATGGTATGTTTCTGCGAACACTACAGCCACATGTTTGTCCAGTGCAGGATATCTATCACCTTGTGTCCCCAGGTCTCTCATTACATGTTAGGTACGTAATGGGTTAACACATGTGTGGTAATTTGTGGGCACTTACTGTATATCCACGGTGGTTGTCTATACACAGCTCTGCAATTAGCTTGCTGACATGGCTATGGCTCCAGTTGTCTGTTTCTAGGTGTCCCTTTTGTGGGTTGCTTGTGTCAGCTGGGGGTCAGGTATGGTGGGCTGTTTGTACTCCTCTGCATACATGTTCAGTCACATTCCTTCCATTGGCCTATACCTATGGGACATATATAAGGAACGGGGGGGGTCCCAGGACCAAACCTTGTGGGATGCCACTCATATCTGCTTTGTAGTCTGACATGGATGCAGCATGTCTGACCATGTCAGTTCTGTCCTTGGTCTGGTTTGCAACCCCTCTACTGACATAGGGGTATATATTTAAACTGGTGAACATATCCATACTGAACTCGTAGGGTATTGTCTGGAAGCAAATGCACGGTCCAGCTATGCTGTGTGGACCACATTGCCCTCATCAATGACCTTAATGACTGTTTCAAATGGGTCAAACATGTTTAGGGGCAGGATCTGCAGTTATGACAGCCACACTGTGTAGGGTCCGGTATCAGTAGGTCCACGATAGCTTTATGTCTGCGGTACATACAGATCCTTTCCATAGCTGTGCAGACCAAGCTTGTCAGGATCCTGGGGTGGTAGTTTGCAGTATCCATTCAGGCAACTCCTTTGTTGTGAGGGACCACTGTTGTTGTACACTGCTCTTTGGGTACATATCCTGTGGTAAGGCTGACATTGGGCAGTAGTGTGATTTGGCATTCCATTATTCCTGGAGTCCATGTTGGCCTCAGCCCAGGGCACCATCACATACCTTTGCTGCTGTGTGTTTTGCTTTGCAGATGATGGCTGCAATGTCAGGGGCCAGCAGTCTGTTGGGATAGATATTTTGCATTCTGGGGGGGGGGGGGTGGGGTTTGCACTGCACCTGTCAGGTTGTATGTTGGCAATATGTGTGTGTGTTTGGTATGTTGTTTGTAATATCTGTGTGATTCGGAGCATATCTGTGGATTCCCAACATGGTTCCTACCATCAGTTAAGTAAGCCTTGTGATTATCCTTAGTGTCCTGTACAATTTGTATCTTCATAGGTTCATGGGTTCATACTAGGCTATCCACCCTAGGGCATTAGTAAGCCAAGCTAGAGTGTGTGTGTCTTTCGCCGCCCCTTGCTATGTGACTATTATGACCATTTATGATTTTCTTTACTGTGCCTCTGTCTGGTCGTGACACAGTGAAGACCCCCAGTGTACATGTACGATCATCCATCCACTTGGCAATATTCCTGTTGAGGGGTGTCAGTGAGGGGCTCTGCCTACCATGGATTGGGATCCTGTTTCTGGGTGTGGGGAGCCTCTGGGTTATGTATCTGTCCCTCCAGCACATCCTATTTCATTATGTGTTGAGGCTGACATCTGTTACTCTAACAGCTCCAATGGCTTTGATTTCCTGTGGTGGAGCATGTCCATTACTCCTGTGTTGGACATGGCCTTGTACAACAGACATACAATGCCTCTGTGTAGGCAGTCTGTGACTGCATTCAGCTGAGGTGTCTACGGCCAGGCAGCATATGACATATATTTGACACCCTTTATCCTCTTGGTGGGGTACCTTACGGGTCTTCCGAACCGCTGCAGGTGTCACATACGGTACATCCCATATGAGTCATTGTACTAGATTATGGGTCTGATAAGGGAACAGTACAGGGGCACAGTGACCTCTGTTGATGTAGATGTGAATGCTTTCATGATACGGTGTCCAATATCGACAATCTTCCTAGCCACATTGGCATTGTGAGTGTCACATGACAGATTACTGTCGACTTGTGTCCCTAGGTCCCTGATTACTCCTTGCATACATAATGGTTTACCACCTATGTGGTAATTTGTGAGTACCTTGTCTGGTATTTGGTGGGACATTCATACTGTCCAGTGTCTTCAGGATGTCTGGGTAGAGTTTTTGTGTGTGAGAGTGTGGTCTGTTGCATGCTACAGACTGTACAGCAGTTTTGACTACACTTAGGTGCACATGGGTGGTCTCCGCTGCTTTGTGCATTGTCAGTTACCTGGTCATATGGGTGTCTGTGCTGCATATGGATACTCCCCCTCCTTTGATGTTTTGGTCCAGGTGTTGGGGCCATAATGCATGATATGTGGTATAACCTGGTAGTGCTGGTGTGCTATCAGTAGGCTTGCAGCAGGCTTCTGTCACTGCACAGACATCAATGTTCTCCATACTGGGAAGTGCCTCAGGGGCGTGCATATTGCAGTTTACACATCTGGCATTGGTCAGCATTACCCTTATGTTTCTTACCACTTAGGTTTTCTAGGGTGGTGAGTAGTCTTTTTGGCCTTGCCTACGTATGGCTCTATGGAGGTGGCTAAGGCCTTATCCAGTATCCAGACGCCCAGGGGTAACAGGTGCAAGCCATCCCTGGAACAGCAGCATGGCTTGTCATGCATGACATCTCAAGCAGACAGACATTAGACCCTCTTGGACTGACAGCTGTAACTGTGCCACCTGTTAAAGCTGATCATTCTGTGTTTGTACTGTGGCATCATTCTTGGTGAGGGTTGGATGCTGCAAATGGCCAGTGTCATACCGGCCTGGGGTACATACTCAGAGAGCTCATCCATGTCTCTTTTCATGTAGTCCAGGGAGGTACATCTCAGGTCATTCACACCAGCATGGACAAAGAGTGCATCATATTTCTGCTTGCTTTGGGGTGACCTGCGTACTTGTGTTTTGTGGCATATTGTGGCAGCCTGCAGGCAGCTTACTGTACCCTTTCCCTTGTTCAGTCTGGTGAGTGGGACAGCAGTGTGTCTGCCTATACAGACACCTATTACAACTGTATCAGGCATGTTGTTTCTCCTTCTGGCCTGTGACTGTTTGGCACACCAGCTTTGTGTACTATGTGTTGCATGTGCTATGCTTGGAGGTTGTGGTTGCTTGGGATCTGCTTTGGAGGCTTCTGTTGGTGTGGTGTGTTTGTAATTAGTGCCTTCGGGAATGTTTTTCTGTGTTTATGTGTTTGGTTTACAGTTGTGATAGGTCTATGTGGGAATGGGTTTGTGGTGTATGTGGTTACCTTCTCCTCCTGACTAGTTTTGACAGTACTGCGTTGGGGGAGCTCAGCCTCCGGTTTGGATACATGGTTGCATCTCTCACATATATTTGTATTTATTGGATGGAGTTGTGGGTTGTCTATGTACTTGGGGCAGGTGTCACATTGCCTCTGGATTCACAGATTCTACTTGTTGTGGCTGGCCTTAGTGGATTGTATGTGTGGACATATTTTATTGCCATACTACTGATCAGTGATTACTTCCCTTTTTATGTTTGCTCTATCATGTAGTAGCTTCCTCATTCTCTTGCATGGTTTGGTAATGGCTGGAGTCCAGCATGCCAGATGCCTGCGTGTATGGCATTGTGTCTTGTTGTTATTTGTGATTGCATACTCCAAGCATTCCTGGCTGTGTTCATGGAATGCCTGTATAACATGTTCTGCGGTGTGTCCCATATTCTGCACTTGCACAGGGCCTTTTGTGGATGTTAGTCAGGGTCCTCAGGTGTGCATATAGTACATGGTGTTACATTACTTAACACATGGCATTCATGCCTCAGGTGGTGCTGCAGGGCTGCCTCTGTCGGATGCACATATTACACTCCCTGTACATGTTTGTGAGCAGGTCATGTCATTTTAGGCATCCCTGTTATTATTTGAGTGAGTCAGAGGGGGTATCATTCCCAGGGTTCCTACTGAGCCAGTGTATGTGCTATGCGTTGCCTCTTTGCCAAGGCCAGGGCATACTGGGCATGCCTCCTTCTGCCTACTGGGGCAGGCTCAGGTTGTTCCTCCTCCGAGTCATGCTCTGCCTGTGATGGCCTTGGCAATGGTGGGGGGCTGTTTGGCCCAGCCCTATGCTGGTCCTGCTGCAGCTGTTTTCGCAAGATCATATTATGTAGCATAGCACATACCATGACAATTTGGGTACATGTAGTTGGTGTGTATTGCAAGGCTCCACCAGATGTGTCCAGACATCGGAACTGTGACTTGAGCAGCCCAAACACACGCTCTATTACATTACGTGTTTGTGCATGTGCCTCATTATGGCATTCCTGTTCAGGTGTGTGTGCGTTTCTGATGGGTGTCATCAGCCACTGCTCCAGTGCATAGCCTGCATCCCCCACTAGGTGTCCATGTGGGATGTCCCCATTGGCAAATGTCTGGTACAGCTGCGTCAAATGCCAGATGTGGGAATCATGGTAACTCCCAGGGCAGCCAGCACACACATTCATTATTATGCCCTGGGCATCACACACAACCTGGCAGTTGATGGAGGGGAAGCCCTTGTGGTTAATGTTGGCCCTACCCCACTCACCGGTTGGTGCTTTGATGCATATGTGCGTGCAGTCTATTGCACTCATTACCTCTGGGTATTCCGCTATTTGCTGCAAGAGAAGCATATTGCTGGCCAATACCTCACGGGCATTGGGGAAATATACATGATCACCGACATTTGCTGACATGGCATCCAGGAACTGGTGCAGTACCCTGGAGGCTGATGCCTGTGATATCCCCATCATATCACCAGGTGGTCTCTGGAAGGTACCTGTTGCTAGTATTCTTAGGCCAACACATACCTTGGTTTCCACTGGGATGGGTTCCCCTCTGTTGGTTCTGTGTGTGAGGCATGGCCTGCACAGCTCAACTATTTTCTGCAGGAGCTCTCTGTCCACTCTATAGCGCTCTACTATCTCCAGCTCATGTAACCCATGGTAGGTGACCCTGGGCCTGTACACTCTTCTCCGCCTCCTCACTGTTGGTTGTCTGGCACCATCTGCATTGTCACCACCCTCAGCAAGTTGCCTATGTCTCATTATGACAGCTATGGCAGCCCATAACATTTCTGCTCTGAGTTCAGCTTTTTCAGTTTTCACTTCTAATAGCTTACTCCTGTCTTGCAGTGTCTCTTGAGAGAAACATCCTGTACTGCTGTTTGCAGAGTTTTAAGTGCTGGGCTGGGCTACTATTCTGCCTGTGTAATTGCCTGCTTCTAATTGTTTTCACCTGCTAGCTCCAGCAGTGTTCCCTGCTAGCTTCCTACAGATTCTGTTGCTTCCTTTTCCTTTCTGTTTTCTCAGGGGGGAGCAGCGTGCATACCAGCAGAAACACGCTCACAGTGGCTTACATGCGCGCACACATGCTTACATCATCCAGGATCTGCCTATTCAGGTTGAAACGCGCGCACACCAGCGCAAACAGCGTTACAAGTCTGCCTACAGGCTCCTACATGCTCAGTCTGCCCTACACGCGTGCACACCAGCACAAACAGTGTTAAACATCTACCAACACGCTCCCACATGCTCAGTCTGCCTTACACGCACGCACACTGCCCTACTCGCTTTATGCTGCACACGCGTATGCCCAGCAAGAAACTTTGGTGTAAGTAACAGTGTACACCTTCCATTTCTTGACTTTCCCATGCTTATCTTGTGGCACTCCTCTTTCCCTGATCTGTGTCTGTCATCTGTCACGTTACACTGACCTCCAGTGAACTGCATTTCCTTCTACCATTCCCCCCTGTGATGTCACCTATCTTCTACTCTATTCCTTCCCCTTATGTATCTCTTACACTACTCAGACTGTGCTCATTTGCTATGTGACTGTGGGATTCAGTATCCTAACCCTCATTTACATCAGATTGCCTACTAATGCTTAGTTACATGTCTTAGACTCAGCTTCCCCCCTTAGCAACCACTACACGGTGGCCATGTTGTTTTTGGTCTGCTGGTCCCTGCATTGTCATTCCATGTATTGCATAAAACCCACATTTGTCGGTTTATAACCTTCATTTTTATGTTTTATACAGCGCAACCCATTTGCGCGGGGCTGCGCTGCGTTCAAACATCGGCGATCGACGAAAAAAATATATATATTTTTATAATTTTTGCATCGGGTTACCTTGCCAATGGCCACATATTTGGCTATTGGCATGCTGCCTGACACATATGCACCCTTTATTTGGAGCTGACATGGCTCCGTTGTGATTTTTGCAGAAATGTACTCAGTTGTCAACTGAGTACATTTCTGCAGCTAAAACGTCTCTTACACGGGCTGGTTTCTGCTTCGTGGATCGCTAATATACCTAATTTGCATACCTTTTGGCTGCAAGTGAGGTATTTAGCATATCCACGCCCAGTCCGTGTAAGAGACGTTTTAGCTGGTCTCTTACACGGAGTTTAGGGCTGTTCCTTGATCGCGAGGCTTGCATGGAGTGTTACACGTCTCTTACACTCCGTGCAAGCCTTCGTGAATCCTGCCCAATATTACTGGTGTTGTGGCTGTTTAATCAATGTTGGCTTTGATATAAGTTATTCTCCAACTGGCTACTCATTCTTTCTTGCTATACATTGCTTTGCGTTTTCTCCATTGCTGTCCTTCTGGCTGTGGTGTTCGGAGCTGTGCAACTGAGCTACTGATGAAAGCTAATTGTGACCTAATTTCACAAGATTTGAATCTGTAGCAGTCCCTACAAGACTAGGTAAGTACCTATTGTTTTATTATACTGCCATTTTGATATCAAAGATGATTTTTTTATTTTTAATATCCTAATTTGGACACAATTTAACTGGCCTAGTGTTTAGGGGTAACCATTTGAAATGCTGAGACTCGGTAAAGTGAGTCCTGAAACAGAAAATGAATGGCTGAAAAAACAGACTTACATTTACCAAATCCATGTTAGCCATTTTCTAGCATAATGTAAGTTTGGAAGGTATGGGGGAGGATTGCTTCCTGCAACAAAGAAGTTTAAAGGAGAAGAGTGATATCTGAGCTTTGCTTTTCTCCTGGGTTTCCAATCTTTTTTGGGTTTCCAATCTTTTTTTATTTTCAGTCAGCATTCGGTGCTAACAGTGCTGACATTTCAATAGGGAGATGTTTGGAGGCCATTTTAAAATACTGTTGTAGTAGTTATATTGTGAGATAAGGCAATATTACTGCCATTTTGGATATTAATCACTGCTGGCTTTCCCAATCACCCAGCTGTTGTTTTCTCTTCCAAACTTCAACATCTGCAATACTTTATCTTTTCCTGTCCCCTCCTCCCTACTTACCTTCACTACTATTAACCATCTAATGTTAGTTTTTTCCCAGTCTTTCCCAGGTGTAAGCTATTTTATCTTTTCTGATTTCATTTTCTGATTTTTTATTTTATACACAGACTGGAGTCCGTGTACTTAATAAAGGATTTTCGATTGGAGTCTGTGTACTTAATAAAGGAATTTTGACTGTAAACAGACTGCCTACCCTGCTTGGATTACTTTCGAATACTTAGTAATTCTGTACAGTATTTTAAATTATATATTTTTTTTTTTTTTTACTTAAGATGAGTTTAAGTTTGCTACTTCTACTACCATTGTCTGATCTGATTAATATACAGTGATTAACTACATATATATGGATTGCAAATCTTCCACGCAGAGAAGTTTCTTACAGTGTTTTTCTATTTTATCTTTTCCAGTCCCTCAAATGTCCCACTTGCCAAAAAACGCATTTTAGAAATCACACTTTAATTGCACTGTCAAAATATTGTACTTTTTATTTTTTTTCCTTTTTCTCATTGTTTAACCATCATTATATTTTATATCTGAAGAGATTGTTAGTCTTTAAGCACTGCTGTTTGGATTTGCTAGACACTCTTTTGTCTTATCTATTTATACTATAAGGTACTATCCAGGCTAGGCATGCAACTGGTCAGTTGTTGACGAGTGCCCTACTGTGGTAAACAAACCCAAGTAAGTAAGCAAATAAATAAATAAATGTATAGGAGGGTGACAATCTGCATTAGTGAGTTACTAGATTGAGAATTATCATGATGGAGTCACAGGCTGCTCCTAACCGCCAACTGACCAACTTACTAGAACTAAGAATATTGAAATAGTGCAGGAACTGCCTCATGTTTTTGGTGATGCCTTAGTCCCTGATGATTCAAATGTAATCTTTGAGATATGCAATTACCCACTCAGCTTGGAGGCTTATTTGTCTACATTTCCCATTGTCAGAAAACAGCAGCACAACATTACATCAGCAGATCCTGAGGTTGTAAAAAGCTCCCTACCTAAGCTTCCCAGGCACCCACCCAGAAAGTATTAGCCATCTAGGGAACCTCATCTGTCTGAGGACATACAGTTATCTATATCCCACCAGCACCTTTGCACACCTTTGTAGACAATCACCAAGACTGCATGCCTAAGCCTGTAAGTTCAGGTAAGATTTGAGCAAACTGTAATGGTCTTATAATATGTCATTTGATTGTAAGATACACTGGTGCTGCACTCACTAGATTAAATAAGATACATCTCTAATACTAGGATGAGGGACATTACAAGGACCCTCTGGGCCCTTCACTTTTACAGATATGATTGTGACTTTGTAGTTACCCATAGAGATGAATGACCTTAGGTGTTCTATCCTAAGGGAGATGTGGCAACACACACTTGAGTTCACCACCTATGCTTGTATGGAAGGTAGGCCACAGGTGTTGAGTAGTATTCTTTGCTCACCAATGACGATGCACAGGTAGGCCACAGGTGTTGAGTAGTATTCTTTGCTCACTAATGATGCACATTCAAGAAAAAGGAATATTTAGCTACAAAGATTGGTTTCTTAACTGGTGTCTTTCTACAGAGATTCATTGTATGTCTGCCTGGGACCAGATGGCCAACAAACCTTTCTTCTTTGCTAAGAATGGCCTACACCTCTTGTATAAAGGTTTTCTGGCTATAACATTTACTTTACTCCTTGTGCCTTTTTTTTTGGAAAATTTCATCTCCTAAGAAAATTCACTCAGCAAATTCCATTTCAAAGAATATCAGCTTTGCTCTGATTGATCTTAGGAGCTTAAACAATACAAAAACAAATGCAGTTTGAATAATTATACAGAATTATACATAACATTAAAACATTAAGAATGTACAAGTTATATGGTAATGAAATACTAGTTAGGGAAATTTTAACCACTATAAAGACAAATTAAAGGTAAGTTGGAATAATAGAGACAGCAGTTGAAATATGCAGTGAGAGAAAAGGAGGCTACAGCTGGTGCTTTTACAGGGAAAGCCTGGGAGAGAAATTGATGCATGTAAGGCAATGTCTGCAGAAGAGCGAATATGGAGATGTACGGTATGATTAGGTATTTGTTCACATTTAGGGATAGAGTTTATTCTGGTGTTGAGCAAGAACCAGTTTTTACAGTCTCACTTGTGTTTATGTAATGTTTGTCATTTGTTCTACTTTGACCACTGGAAAAATTTACTACAGTACAGTGGCTCTGGGAAATTAGAGGTTTGCAACACTAACAAAATCCTTACTGTGTTTTGTGTGGACATTGCATTTTTTGTAGTAGGGGATAATGTGTCTTCATCATTGGAAGCCATCTGGCCTGGAGAATTAATTTGAGATGAATAAGATAGTGTGGTCACCTGAATTGCATTCTTCCTCAGAAAAAGATTCACGTTATCTCTTCTGAGATAAAGTAGGAAGACAGGAAGCAGAAAGGAAGGAGACTTGAAAAACAAGATGTCCTTGTACAGGGCCCTGTAAAAATTCCATCCATTTCCTCTTCTTAAGCTGTCTGAGAAGAAGAAACATTCATAGTATTTTGCTTTTCTTCAGTGTGACATCTGCACTGTATTCACAAAGCATGGCGGATCAAAATCCAGGCAGACCTTAAATAAGGATTCAGGCAACTCTTCCCTAACTAGGATTTGAGGGAAGTGCTGCAATCCCTCTGAAATAATGAACATTGGTTCCCCTGCCTCAGATGTTATCAGTATCATCAGTCTCATCTGATGTGAGAGAGTCAGATGCCATACATGCCTCCAGTGGGGTCACACTAGTGGGAGGTTGAGAAATAGTAGTAGTGTCTACCTGCAAAACCTCATGGAATTATGCAGTCGCAATATAGGGTACCCCCAAACAGTCGACCCATCTCAGTTTGGATTACACAACCTGGTGGATTTTTTAAAAAGTTAATCAAAGCATAGGATGCAGGTAAAACAGTGCACACAGCATAGTTCAACCTAGCCATAGAGTGACATTATTTCCTCCCATGAGGATATCAGAAAATCTACAAAAATGAGGAATAAACCCCTGTGTTGTCTACTGGATGGTAAGCCTGGTCACTGGTAGGATACAGATAGTCATAATAGGGGCAGTTATCTCCACAAATAGACCAGTCACCAGTGGAGTCCCCCAGGGTTCAGTGCTGGGACTTCTCCTGTTTGTCTTCTACTTTTCTGAAGGTAAGGGCCAATACCCAAGGGCTCTGGCTGACTAAGTTTGAAGCTGACTGCAAGATAGGAACTGTCATGGAATCCCCAAAGGACAGGCATCCTGCAGAAAGGTTAGTCTCAAGTCAGTAACTGGTGTCAAAATCATGGTCTGAAACTAAATGCAAAAAATGCAGTACTGTGTGTTTTGGTAAGTTATCATTCCCCTAGGGAGTACCACACGAAGAGCTGATCCAGTCATTTGGGATTTAGGAGCTAATGTGGGCAGTCACCTAACTTTGACTAATGACTAACGTATGTGTAATGCAAGAAAGTCCTTCTATATTGCACAGCTTTTAAACAAAGAGATTGTGTCTACATCTATGCATGTCATTGTTCACCTTTTCTCCACCCCCCATTAGACTAATCCTAGATTATAATGCCCCTGTTGGCAAGTATCTGTTCAGACACATGCAGCAACTGGGACACCCACAGAGATACCTTATTAAAAGGATACAGGGCCTAAGCAACATGTCCTTCATGGACTGACTCAAAGCCCTGTCACCCATGCTTGGTATTGTACAGACTGCTAAGCAGTGACCTGTGTCTGGCATACAGGGCATCCTCTCACCCATTACTGATGGATTTACTGCACATCCAACAGTCAAGTGGCATCATAAATACGCTTTCTATGGATCTAAATCTCTTCTACATCAATATAATGGTTTGGTTCGACAGACTTATTTCACAGAGGATACTGTTGCTTTGCAACAGACTCCCCATCCATTCACATCAAAGTTCATCTCTGACCATTTTCACCCCAAAAATGCCCCACCACCCACTGAACTACCAGTGGACAGACTGCAGCCCCTAGATGCTCTAACCCATGCATGGGTCCCTTAAAATTATCTATAGTATGATCCTGGTTGGTCTCATTAGGTGTAATTTAAAATTACAGACCATGGGGTAGGTGATACCAAACTATAACCAAATGGGATTGGCTATTTTGTGCACATAAAGGAAACTGGCTAAGCTTAAAATAACCTGCAAGGGCAGCTAGTCTATCAGTTAGGTATGCACTGAAAGTCTGGCAATTCTTATAGTTGTGTTCAGCCTCGATAAAAAGCAAGCAATGAGAGTGGAGATCTTTGAAAGGAATTTGCCAACCACAATCACAATTCACTTCATTAATGGACATATAACACACTTTAACAAAGATTCAAGCCCTATAGGGCTTTATCCACCTTATTCTAACAATACGACTTTTCAAGTTCAATCTGTCAATGGCACCATCATCGAGCCTGTCACTAACACCAAACTGCTAGGTGTTACTATAGACCACAAGCTCAAATTTGACGTTCACATTAGTCAAACTATTAAGACGGTGAACAAGAAACTAGGCTCCTTGTACAGAATCAAAAACTTTCTTACTCCGTATTCCAAACTAACCATAGCACGGTCACATCTTCTATCCACCCTACTATATGCCTCCCCTATCCTATCCTTTCTCAACAAAAATGAGCTCAACAAACTCTCAGTCTCTTATAATCACATCGCTAGATTTGTTACTGGCTCACCTTACCGTACTCATCACTGCCTTAACCTAAAGAAACTGGACTGGTTAGAACTATCTAACCTTCTTAAACTTAACCAACTTGTAGAAGCATTCAAAATAATCATGGAACCTGATAAAACTCCCACTCTGAACAAACTCCTGACCCCCTACTCCAACCTAAATTGCCTCCGATCTTCTAATAGTGTCCTGGTACTTACCACAAAATCAAATAACTTAGGAGGAGATGCTATCTATGCTAACTCTATCGGAAAGCTCTGGAACTCTCTTCCCAATAACCTAAGATGTTTAACTTCCCTCAGCCAGTTTAAAACTAGTCTTAAGTCACTACTTAAGACCCAGTGGTTATGCCCCTGTGAAAATCCCGACTGATCATATAACTGCCTTCTACCTAAACTCACTATGTAATTAATCTCCACCTATAATCTCTGACCCCTTTAGACCTACTCTCTATCTTACGTAGGTCCTTCTATACAGACCCTCCGAATAACCATAGTCTTTACCTGTGCATTACCTTATATCCTTTCCCCCTAGAGACCTAAGTTCTAACCTCATCTCTTACTAACATACCCTAATATCAGGGCTTTTACTGCTCATATATTTGTGGAATTAAATAAAGTGTATTAGGTACTAGTATCTCTGAACTTTGTATGCTATTATTGTTCATTATTATGTCTATGTAGTGTTGTTGTTGTTTCTGTTTTCTTCTGTCTTTCTTTAAATGTGGAGCTTTTCTCCCCGGGTCTCTGCTGAAAAGGGATATGTATCCAGTCGGACTAACCCGGTAAACAAATGTAAAATAAAATAAATAAAATAAAAATAAAAATAGGAAGGTTCCAAAATGGGGCAGTTGTCTGAATAAGGGAAGGCAGAGGTAAACACCAAAGACTACATACCAAATAAGTCCAAGGGGTGTGAGTTCTGCATCCTGACTGACAGCAAGATATTCTGAGCATCTTATATTCATACATCTGCTTATGTACCCTTATGCCTGCATTATATTTTGTGGGGCGTTATTCTCAAGTGATTTGCACAGACAGCCCCTCACTGAGATAGGCCCAAACTGGAAAACAGTACGTGACAGTCAGGTTGTAGAATGTGGTACTGATTGCGGATGCTATCTATGCTAATTCCTGGTTGTCTAGCAATGTTTCCACATGACACAAGATGCTTACTAACACAGATATTGACTCTACCTTTCTCTCTGCTCAACATGTCAATGTGTTATTTGCAGTGGACTAGTGGTCACATAAGTGCATATGTATGCCTATTTTGTTTTTCTTTCTTGTGTCCCATCCCTCCTTAAATGTAATTATTTTGATACATGAGCACCAAGTAGATTGTACTGTGTATCTGCATTTGTCTTTCTCAGTGGTACTTGGCATGGATTCATCTCATACTGCTGGTGAGATGCATGTAACAATGGTAACCCACTGTCTTCTGTCCCATACATATGTATTCCTCCTTTCTTTTTAATTTCCTTTGGTCAACAGTCAATTGCAATTTTTACTGAGGAGTCTGGATGTCTGCATGATGAAATCACCTGCTCAGCATACGTGTTAACTCAGCTTTCTCCTTCGTGAGCAGAAAGCTTGGCTCATTGTTATTCATCAGGCTTCACACGTGATGCACTTGTACTTGTTTAGACATCTGAATGATGCCTTATTTCCATAACTGAACCATCTCTTCTAATCTTTGTAGGCAGTGCTGTTACCATGGGCAAGGTTTGCATACTTGATGGCTGACCTGTTCCATCTTGTCACTGTTAGCTGTGTAGAAATGAAAACTTTGTTCTTTATTCTGGCATGTAAGGTGCTCCACCCTGTTTTTTTTTATACACTCCGTTGCCCTGTGATACATGAGCATAGATGTATCTGTGTACTCATACTTGTTTGTCTTCACATTTGCTTTGCTGCTGTTCCTGTGCAGAAGGGCGTCTCAAACAGGATCACAGCTGTAATAACTAAATTCATTATATAACAATGCAACATACTCCTCATATGTACATTCAGTGCTTTCAGCTTACTAAGTCCAACAAGTGCCAACCCAGCCCCACATAACCTACTGTATCAGTTGCCTACCATGTCTTGTATTCAGTCTTGATGTCTGTATAGTAATAGCTCTAAGGCAATGCCTCACTCTCAGAATCTAATCTGCTGCTCTCCATCTTTCCCTCTCTACCACAAAACTACAGCACTGTATTGTTCACACATTCGCTATTGTCCCATTCATAAACTGTATTCTTGTTTGGCCTGCATACTTTAAAATCTAACATCTGTATAGCTACTATTATCTACTTTATTGTATCACGTGCAGCGACAGAAACCTGGTTCAAGGCTCCAGAGAGCACCCCTGCATTACCAGGCTATAATTAATACCACACCTTTCAGCCACCTAACCTGGACCGAAACACTAAAGGCGGAGGCGTGTCCGTATTCATTAAGGATATCTACACCTCCAGGCTAGTTGCTCAGCATAATGCATCTGAGATTATCCAAGTGCAACTAACTCTGGGCAAGACCGCAATCCAAACTGTAGCTTGCTACAGATCCCCCACCATGCCCCAGGATTCCCACTCCTCATTTCTTGATACACTGGAAAATATTAGGGTACAACCTAACACCCTAATAATGGGTGATTTCAGCTACCCCACCATTAACTGGGAAAACTACTCATGTGCCAACTCTTGTGCTCAACATTTTCTGAAATTCATAAATTCTATCACCTTGGATCAACTTATCCACACCCCCACCAGGGGCAGCAATATCCTAGACCTGGTCATTACCAACATGGGCAACCGGTGTTCCACACCAGAGGTCAATTCTTCATTGGTCAGATCTGACCACAAGCTAATTACCCTAGACATCCACATCTCACCCCACATTAGGGGAAACTACCCTAAAACATTTCTCCAAAGCCAACTTCACGGTTCTTAAGACAGAAGTGGCAAACTTCATGACACCATGCTGACGGACAATAGAGGTACAACTGCTGAATCCTTTACAAATGCACTTTACAAACACTTACTCGAGTGCATGGATTGTGCAATCCCTAACAGAACCAAGATGCTATCCTCCAAAAAAGGAAGCCAATCTGGTGGTCCCCTGCCATTAACAAACTCTACAACAGAAGAAAGAAACTGTTGCAAAAAAGAGTAAAATCCCATGATTGGAGGAACTCCCTCGTCAGCCTCAGTAAGAAGCTGAGATCCCTCATAAAATCCTCCAACGTTTGTTACAAAAACAAAATCGCCACTGATTCTAAAGACAACCACAAAGCATTCTATGGCTATGTCAGGAATCTCAATGGCAACACTCAGATCTGCTCTGAGTTACAGCACAATGGCACTAAATATACAGAACCAACTGATATTGCCAGAATCCTGGCAGATATGTTGAGTGCTAACTTTACCCCTCTCTCACCCCCTAAAGGGCCCATCTCTATAGCGGAAGAATGTAAAGTTCCTGTAATCAAGGCTGCACAGGTAAAAAAACACACACTCCAAAGCCAAGAACGCAACATCCATGGGACCTGACAACATCCCAAACTACGTTCTACATGAACTACAGAACGAACTGGCACCCCACCTAAGAACCATGTTTAGTCATAGTCTCACCTCAGACTTTGTGCCCACTGAATGGAGCACAGCAACGGTTATCCCACTCCACAAAGGGAGAGCCACCACAGACCCTGGGAACTACTGCCCCATTAGCCTGATGAGCCTGGTCCGCAAGGCTATGGAACATATCATCATGGAACTTATAAACAATGACATTGGTAATCTCCAAACTCTGGACCCTACACAGTTCAGGTTTGTAAAAGGTAGTTCACGTCTCCTAAACCTGATAGACTTCTTTGAAGCGGTCACCAAAGCCGTAGATGAGGGTAAGGTGGTTCACATAGCCTATCTAGATCTTGCCAAAGCTTTCAACACCATCCCCCCACTCTGGAATTGTAGATAAACTCACTGAACTAGGTATAAATCCCTATGTCACAAGATGGGTTGCCAACTGGCTCACTGACAGAACCCACACTGTGAAAGTAGCAGACCCTAAATCCAACTTCAGACCAATGACAAGTGGAGTACCACAGGGTTCAGTCCTGGGTCCTCTCCTGTTTGGTATCTACTTCTCTGAAGTACAGACTAACACAGAAGGTCTTTGGCTAACAAAGTTCACAGATGACTGTAAACTAGGAGCCATAATCAAAAGTCCTAACGATGTGGACATCCTAAAAAAGGCCCTCACTGAGACAGATGCCTGGTGTCAAAGCCATGGCCTCAAACTCATTGCCAAAAAGTGCATTGTCATACCTTTTGGTAAAAACTCTGTACCCATGAACTACCACATAGCTGGTAGTCTACTTAATGCTGAAAATGTGATAAGAGACCTTGGGACACAGGTGGACAGTAGTCTCTCCTTTGATAATCACATCGCCACAGTAGCCAGGAAATCCTTCTACATGGCACACCTCATCACAAAAGGTTTCTCATATAGGAAAAAAGAGGTCATTGTTCCCCTCTACTCATCACTCATTAGACCCATTATAGAGTACAACGCCCCTTTTGGTATGTACCTCACAAGACATCTACAACAACTGGAAAGGCTGCAGAAATACCTCACAAAGAGGATTACTGGCCTCAAACAGATACCCTATGCAGACCGTCTCAAAAAACTCCAGCTTTACTCCATCGTATATCGCCTACTCAGAGGCAATTCTCTACCTAACATACAAAGCTATGTCAAGCCCAGAGCTGTTGGACATGCTCCACTTAAAGGAATCCCAATCCCTACAAGCTACACGCTCTAGGGACCTAAACCTTGCCACCACAATAAACAGAACATGCTGGAGGCATAGATTCCTGTCCCAGAGACTTCCCATACTCTGGAACAAACTACCTATCTATATCAAACAGAGCTCCTCATTAGCACTCTTCAAGAAAAATCTTGGTGATTGGATGGTAGATAGGAAATTCACCCTGGGGATCACTTCTGTGGCTCTGCTCGACAGGGGCACAGGAAAATAATTTTCTTGGATGGTGAAAGCCAGGGTACCATTTAGCTAGGCTTATATAGGCCCTAGGGCCAATAGCCTAGTACCTACCTATGAACCTATTTTGTAATGGAGTCTTCTGTACCATCGCTGCTTGATTTTTGTATTTTGCATTTGTAGCTTTATCATGTTTGTTTTCTGGAGGTTTTCACCCCGGGCCTCTACTGAAAACAGGCTCACCCTGGCCTAGTAAACCTCCCAGTAAGCAAATGCAAATAAAAAAACATACTGGCATTTACATGCTGCACAAATTTTATATCGAGTTTTGATATATATGTTGCGTGTATTCTGTTTTATCCAGCTTTTTGAGGAAATGTGAGAAATGTTATTCATCAGTGAATAGAAAAGCTTGTTGTGGCAGCCTGCAATGGAAACCAATATTGAGAGTGAGCAAAAGCAGTATGCATGCTGTTTGGAACAGTGGGAGTAGGCACTGCATAGCATAAAGGAAATACATTAAATTGCATAAAAAAAGCATAATGCCAATGAATATGTGCACCCAAAAACATTAGTACTTATAAATAGAAGGAGATATTAGTGGCATGCCTAAGGGATAACAAGGGCAGAAGACTGCAATTCTGTGTAAGGCAAATATGAATATTATTTTATAATTAGTATGAATTTGCAGTCATAACCAAATCAGTTAGTGGCTGAGATTAATTCTAATCTGTGTATGTTATATGCATGTTTAGAGGAAGACTTAGATGCCTTTATATTAAGGATTGCTAAAACCATTTTTGTAACACGAGTTTCTGTGAAAGTTCTATTCGGATGATAGAAGTAAGGAGAGAGATGAGAGAACAACTTTAGTTGCACGCCAGGATGACTGCAAGCAAATCTGTTTGATGTGCATTGTCATTCAAATTTGCTGCACCTGGCATGGCAGGAAATGTGGTACTCTTGCTTGCTGAGGGTAGGAGTATGGGAGGAGTAACTTGAGAAGGAACTGAAACAAATCAAAGTTGAATGTCTAAAACAAAGTCTGTTATCTCAGCAATGAGCTGGTCATTCTGAAAAACTTTTTTACAGAATGTGTAACACATCACGAAACACATGTAAGAGGCATTGTGTGACAGTAAATGATACTTTTACTGAGGCCTCTGAAGATTAGCCGCTGTTCTCTGTTCATCCATTGTAAGTGAATGAGGCCTCTGAAAATTAGCTGCTGTTCTCTGTTCATCCATTCTAAGTGAATGCAACTGTCATGTGACAGTCCATCTATGGGCATTATATTATCAGAAACCGTGCCCTCACAGTATATTATGGGGAAGATTTTTCTTTAGAAGAAAACAAACTCTCATCAGGATGTCTGCCTCTAGGAGGGCAGTCAGGGTTACAAACAGAATAAAATTAGTAGTGACTACTACTGTCTGGTACATAGAGGTTTGCAATGAGCCAAACTTAAGGAAAAGTTAAAAAATATATCTCTTTCATTTTTTCCCATAGTTGTCCTTTAAGGAATGGGTAGTGGAAGTTATTCTGAAATTAAGGAAGGTAAAGTTTCTTTAGAAGAGATAGCTAGTAGTGGGATAAAAATGAAAAAGAAGGGTGGAAATAAGAGCTGAGAAAGAAGTAATAGGAATTATTTAGTGGGCTTGATAAAGGATAACCTCACCAAAAAGAGGAGCAACTGCAGACTGCTAAAGGAAAAAGGGGCACAGGAAAAGAATTTCTTGGGTGGCGAAAGCCAGGGAACTTATTTGGCTAGGCTTATATAGGCCCCAGGGCCGATAGCCTAGTACCTACCTATGAGCCTATGAACCTATGCAATTCTTGGGCTTCAGGCCTACTTCACTCTCAAAGACATCCACATTTGTGTAGTTACCAAGAACTGGTTGTAGAGTAATGATATTAGTCCATCCAGTATCATTGTGTTGCACCTAACATTAAACTTCACCGGCAGTTGTGGAGGCATATCATTGGTATTAGGAATCCTCTTGTCTCATGTCATATCTTTTATGATATGACACGAGACAACAGGGTCATATCTTTCATGATAACAGCCTAGAACTCATAGACATCCAAGTGTATCTCAGTAATACTACCTAACTCATCGCTGTCAACTCCAGATCCCTTCCGTGTTCCCATAAAACTTACTGAAGTAACCTTGAAAACTTTACATTAAACCAAATGCCCTTACTATGGGAAACTTAAATTACCCTACAATCAGCTGGAAAAGTTAATACATCTATCAGCAAATATACCCAGTGATTCCTTGATTTTTCTAAATGCTAACTCCCCAGTGCAAATTGTCACTGTCTTTACCAGCATGTTAGCCTCCTTGATCTTGTCCTTTCCAAGTGTTCCACTGACTATTCTGTATGTTACAACCTCACTGGTTAAATCAGACCACCCAGCTTTAACCTTCACCATGAATACATGCATCTCAGCCTAGAACAAACTACTGCATATCAGGATCTTTAAAAAGTCAGCTGCTTTTTAACTTTTTAATTACTGATATTTTGGACAAACCCATTTGGCATAGTTTCTCAAACAAACTAGTTACTTATTCTACCTTTGCTTTTGCACACTCATCACTGTTCTTCTCCTGCTGAAATAAGGACATTGAAGAGATAGTACCGGTTGCCATCTTTCTTTGTGGCTAAAACCAGACTAAGGCCACACCCCTCACATCACCCATAACCCCACCCATTCCCACCCCTCTCCCATCCATACCACGCCCATTTTATGACGTCACTGTGACGTCAGCTGATGGCGTGAGTCAAACTAAAACTACACAAGACCAAAACAAGTGCAACAGAAAGGCATTACTTTTCTGCAGAATATTTAGCAAAAGCAATAGAAAAGTGTGACAGACGTATCCAAGTGATGAAGGAACATCTAAGAATGTGTATCGGAAACAGTTAAAAGCAACTACCTGCTTAAATTCTTACACTACAAGTACATATATCCAGTCTTCAAAACCGACTTGAAAACTACTTACTGTCAAATTTCAGTAAAACACCTCATAAATAACCAATAAAATGAACTCTTACTTTCGCTGAAAGAACATAAGCCGGAACACCTTTTCAAATGGCAAAAGTGCAGCCTTTTTAAAGGAAATGCAAGAATTTGAGGGCCAAATCATAACCACAACCAGTGTAAAGGTATGGGCTTCATTTTTTTTTTGCCAGAACAAAAGCTCATACTTGTAAAATTAGCATTTCTTCTGTTGTTCCGGAGAATACTAACATTTCCTATTTCGTGCAATTATTAGTGAAAAATTAGATTTATGCACCAAAACAGCAAGACATTTATAATTTTGTATATATTCTGCACGGTACAGCTGTCCACGTACAGACTTTCCTGCATGTAGAGAAACAAGTGGCAACCCTAGAAGCTAGAACCAAAAAAAGTTTTCAATAATAGTAGTAAACCCCAATAAAAAATAAGTTATCATGCGGTGCAATTAGTCAACCTGGCGGCAGCACAGTCTACAGCAAGACTTCTGATGCAAGCAAAACATAGAACACCATGCTAACAATGCCCAGATATAGATTTATTTATAGTAAATAAAAAACTGATAGGAGACTGCAATCTGCCTTCTTCTTTCTCTCTTATTCTTAAGAAACACACAGCTATACCCACTTGAGTGCAGGGGAGAATAATCCCCGATTTCAATACTACAGCACAGGAAAACACATAGTACAATGAAGAACAGTGCATACATGACATGGGGAAAAACAGGTATATTGCTAGCCCCACATTTAAATAAAGCAAGCACTTCCTCATACAGAAAAGAAAGTCCATCCCACTCAAGTAGACTTAGAAACAAACACATCCCAAACCAGGTACCACATTTCCGAATAAAAGAAATCACAGATTACAATCTTCGGAACCATTTTTTTTCCAACCACATGTGAAAGTTTTTAAATTGCAAGCCTTATAAACTCACCAAAAAGGTTCTCAACAGTACACAAAGAGTTGTTACGCCAATCATCCACACAAGGCATACTTGGCGATGAAAATTCCTTTGATGACAAACAGGCTTGACACTGCTTTCCTGCAAAATAAACTAAGCGTTCAGCTTCTGGAAAACTCTACCAGCTTGTTGACACAACTATGTCAGTATACTTTCAAAAACACTGGCGGGAAAACTACATAATTTTAC
Organism: Protopterus annectens; assembly: GCF_019279795.1. Taxonomy (NCBI): domain Eukaryota; kingdom Metazoa; phylum Chordata; order Ceratodontiformes; family Protopteridae; genus Protopterus; species Protopterus annectens. Next base: position 1,252,965,386 of record NC_056741.1, on the reverse strand, counting down.
ATTCACCCGTGACCTGTATACGATACGTGACATCACTCAAGGGGCACCCCCTTCCCGTTATTAAATTTTTTTTAGCCATCTTTGTTAAGGGCACTAAGAGTGTGTGTGGTCCGCGTCATCCTGCCCTTTCACCCTCCATTGGTGCATCTTGGATCTGGTTGTTTAGTGTGTCTACTAGTACAAATTTGGCAGTAGCACAAAAAAAACTGGACTTCACATGTCCAGTTTTAAAAGAAAATGGTAACCGGACAATATGTCAGAAAACCGGACAGTCCAGTCAAAAACCGGACAGCTGGCAACCCTAAGTACCGATCTAGCACAAGCATTGCAAGCATTATGATGAATTTAAAAGTAAGCTCATATAACTGAACTCCCATATCCAACTGTATGGGAAAAAGAAAAAAACTCCCTTTTAAAAAAAAAAAATCCCCTCTTTCTCACTACAGAACTGATCTAAAAGTAGTAGTCGGTACCCTTAAAAGAACCATCATGGAGTACAAAACCAGCTATGAACTTAGAGAAATCTCCAGTGCTAAGGATAACCACAAGACTTTCAATTACATTAGAAAGCTCAGATGTAATGCTCACATTTTTGCTACAGTGTCTCCCCCTCTGACTCCAAAACCATAGCTAATATTCTTGCACACAAATTTAGCTCCATCTTCACACCCCTCACGTCTCAGAATCCCACCAATTTCTTCCCTACATCCTTCCTGTAATCAGTCTAAGTCAAGCCATGTTATCCCTCTCTAAAACTAAAAGCACTTGTTCCATGGGTTATATAAGTGCACTAGTTCTATGGGTTATCTAAAAACACTAGTTCTATGGGTTATCTAAAAACACTAGTTCCATGGGTTATCTAAAAGCACTAGTTCCATGGATTATCTAAACACACTAGTTCCATGGGTTATGATACTACCTCAGGCTGTATGCTTGCAAGTGTAAAGCACCATGTAACCCAAATCCTCCTAAACTCTTTAACCTCAGTGTCTCCACAAGCTATGCAGTTGAAGTTTGGAGAACAGCCACAGTAGTGTCTCTTCACAAAGGTGGCCTAACGCAATGACCAACCCTGATATCTATACACCTAGAAGTCTTATTACTGTAGTTTGTAAAGCTATGAAACATATTATTATTATTGAAGCAGTTAACTATGATATAAGTGACCTTCAGACTCTTGACCCTGATCCTAAGAAGTCTGAATTTTTTAAAGGTGGATCACATCTACTGAGTCTTGCTAATTACTTTAACAAAGACCATAGACTTTACTAAGGCTTTTGATGCCATTCCACATGTGGGTATCATAGACAAACTTTCTAGACCTGTTGTTAATCCTTATGTTTTCCATTGGATAACACATTGGCTCTCTCACAATATGATGGTTGGAGGTATCCCCTCCAGTTACAGAGTGGTGCTCATCGCACAGCACTCTTTCTGGGGTTCTCTCATATTCAGCTTCTTATTATTCAAAAGTGAAATTGAGAATCCAGGGACTGTAGCAAACCAGCTTTTTTGCTGACTGCAAATTAAGTGCATTTATCAAGCTCCTGCTCACCTTCGATAACCACATCACCACAACAGTCAGGAAATCCTTCTATGTGGCATACCTCATCACTAAGGGCTTTTCATCCAGAAAAAAGGAGGTCATTGTCCCACTGTATTCATCCCTCATTAGACCCATTATAGAATACAATGTCCCGTTTGGTATGTACCTCTCAAGACATCTGCAACAACTGGAAAGGCCACAGAAATACCTCACTAAAAGAATCACAGGCCTAAAGCAGATGCCCTATGCTGAACGTCTAAAAAAAACCCACCTATACTCTGTCGCATATCATCTACTCAGAGGCAATCTCTGCTTAACATACAAGGCCATGTCAAACCCAGAGCTGTTGGACATGCTACACTTAAAGAAATCCCAATCCCTCAGAGACACACGCTCCAAGGATCTAAACCTTGTCATCACAATGAACAAGACATGCTGGAGGAATAAGTTCCTGACCCAGAGACTCCACAGACTCTGGAATAGACTGCCCATATATGTCAAGCAAAGCACCTCTTTGGCCCTCTTCAAAAGGAACCTTGATGATTGGATGGGAGATAGAGAATTCACCCCAGGGATCACGTCAGTCACCCTGCTATACAGGGGTCCAGGGAAGTAAATACTGTGGGAAGAAATAGCCAGAGAATTTTTATGGCTAGGCTTGTATAGGCCCTAGGGCCGATAGCCTAGTACCCACCTATGAACCTATGAACCTCTGTGAAAGTTTGGACCATTCCAGTGTCTTTTGTGTTAGCCCTGAGCTCATTCTTAATGAGAAACAAATGCATCACAGTTACCTTTGATAAAGGCGTCCTTGACTATATTGCCTTTACTTCCCCGCAAAAAAAAAAAAGAACTGTGTTATGAGTGATTTGGGTATCTAAGTAGACAACAAGCTCTCTTTTCACAACCATGTTTTTGTTGTCATTAAGAAATACCTCTGCTTTGTACAGGTTATCTTTAGGGGTAACTCATCTAGGTCAGACGATATCCTCGCCCATCTGTACTTAAGGAAAACAGTGCCCACTTTGGAATGTGTCTATCTATGCACATTGCAGAAACTGAAAGGCCCCAAAGATTCTTAATTAAAGATATCTCCAGTTTAAACTATTTAAAACTACCCTGACACATTAAACCCCCTTTTTCCTCTATTTTGTCTCATTCAGACTTTTAAAAAGTTGACCTCTGCTTAGCTTTGTGTCCATAAACCTCATAAGGTGAGTCATAATCAAATCTATGAACTCCATATCCTGAAAGATCTGCTAAATGTGTTGGGCAGCATGCTTCTGAATACCATGCAAAGTATCAGTCATCTCCATGCTGGGCTGTTTAGCAGCAGATTGTGCCTAGATGACATTTATGTTGATGTGTTGACTGATCCAGAGTACCGCCCTCATATCTGAGATGAGCTTTGCTATGTGATAGCATTGAACACCCCTGCAAGGCTGCACTGTGGTGTGTATTCCAACACTGGACACCCCTGCAAGGCTGCACTGTGGTGTGTATGTCAACATTGGACACTCTTGCAAGGCTGCACTGTGATGTGTATGCCAACACTGGACACCCCTGCAAGGCTGCACTGTGGTGTGTATGCCAACATTGGACACCCCTGCAAGGCTGCAATGTGGTGTGTATGCCAACATCTGACAAAGTTCCTCAGAGGCAGCACAGCCAGGGATGGTAAGAATTCTGGCTGCAGAGCATACTCTACATGTGTCACTAGTGCACCATTTTGATTTGTGAATACAAAACGCAGAGCCGCTACTGTATACAATATTACATGGAGTGCATGCATGATGTGTCATGCATGTCAAGAGTGTTCATGCAACACTTGGTGTCCAATATAAACATACCTTCCTTGTTATCCTTGCCTTTACTGTGCTCTTGATGTTCCTGTGATGACATTATGGCCGCATGCACTCTGTGACTGCATTCTTGCTATAATAACATCTGTTCCCCACTCAGGGAGGAAAAAAGTCTTCTATATCCACTAACATGGTAGTCCCTGATCAGCCACATCATCGAGCTGACCTCAGAGCTGGTGGGTGCCATGTCTTCATCTTGGCACAACTCATCCTATTGGTGATATGCATATGGCATTGCTATATTGTGGAACTGCTCTTACCTACAGCATTGAAGTTGCGGACCAGTGACTATTATAACATATCTGTTGAAGTAGTGGCTGTTTAGAACCCACTTCACCAACAGGTGTCACTCATTGTCCTGACTGCCTGCAGTAGAATTTCATTCTCACTAAGACTGAACTTATCCATACTTTACCAGTTATCACCTTCTTTGTATATGACACCTGTGAAAACAAGTGAACATGGCTGTACATTATATAGAGACAACAATAATTTAGATGCCAGTTACAGAAACAGAGGTATCAAACCTGTACAGTAGTATAATATATGGGACATTTTGTTTACTATTAGTGGTAGCTTATTTGCATACATAGGCACAGATATTCTATGCAAAGCCCAGCCTTTCCGTTAAGTACTACACATATGTATTGGATATGCACATGCCCCACAAGGCAGACTGACATGTCACCTGTAATTCCACAGGGCATACACAGAATATACATATGAAGAGGACATGTATATGAGAAGATGCACTCAGCAGACAGTATGTAGATCTAATCATCATATTACCATTTCAACTAGGTAGAAGGTGCACCTCAATATAGTAGGGCACCTACTACACCTGCGTGATGGGTTTAATAGTCTGAGCTTTAGCAGGACACCTCTAAGTAGGTTGGATAATACATCCACAACAGAACTGATGTTATATATATGTACTACAGAGACCTCTCTTGGCTAGTAAACTACCTGCAATACTGTATATCAGATAGTGCTCAAAATGGTGTTGCACTTACAGATGCCATAATTTGATAGCTGGATGTGTAATCCATATACAGATGAGTTCATATACCATGAATGTCCCTGAATCACCTAATTATGTATTCATGCAGGATATCCAAAGAGCACAGCTTGTTTTCCAGGCATGCATGATGGACATTACAGATGTAGTAGCCTCATGTAGGTGGCTTGTACAATTGTGCAACAATAGGCTGCATTACTTGTGATTCACAAATGATGTTGTATGCTTGATGCATTGGCTGATATGCTGTATAGTTACATGGGAAGGACTATTTCTTCTAGTGCCCAGTGGAGACTGCCTGCCTCATGATGGAGTCAAAAATGATGCTGTATCCCCTTCATAGCCGGCTTAGTTAGTGACTTCTAAAATCTATGGTAAGCCTTTCAGAAAAGTTGATGCCTGATAAGACTTGGTCAAGGTTCTTACCTGAGCTATGTATATCACCACAAGAGGTAGATAGTGCAGGAACTGGTATGAACACCTATGATATTTTCATCCTGATGATCTGCATCTGTCAGCAGGAGAGATTAGGCAACAATGCCTCAGCTGCTGTTGCAAGTGTCTCTCATTGTACATTATTTACAGAAATTGTGGTCATTATCCTATAAACATATGTTCCTTACAATTTCATGTCTGTCTGACATTTGTCACTATTAGTGTGGAGTCTGCATGTCCTCCCCACGGTTTGTTGGGCATTCAAAAGACATGTATAAATGGGTGTGCCTTCATTGAAGGTTGGACGTTGAGCTGGCACCTCGGCGTCTGTGAAAATCTGCTGCCAATCATTAGTGGACCGGAGTTCCACTGTGGTGACCCCTAACTGTGAAAAGCCGAAAGGCAAACAACAACATTTATGATGAGGTAGTGTGATGGGCTAGTATATGTGGATCTGGTGATAATGGAAATAATGTCAATGCTCTCTGCATATTTGTTCCTGTAACCTACACATCTCTGTGATGAGAATCATATGCATGACAGGCTAATGTATGGATGTCATATGTTCAGCTGTGGTGGTGGACACCATCATCTGATTTGTTACTATGTTTTAGGCTAACACTGTTTCATAGGTTTGTATAACTCTAAACAGGAGGCACACATCTGGCCATCTACTAGGCAACAGGGTAAGGGACCTAGGCACAGGGGTTTGGGTGTTATACATTGTTTTCACTTTTTCATCCACTTAACAGAGTTCACTGATGCGACCTTTTTGTTTTCCTAGCTTGAGAAGAATTGGATGTTAAGTCTGTCTGTTGCAGGGGGCTGCCTAGGGGTGGCAATGTGGCCTGGTGCTACTGATGTATGGTGTCCTGTGGTATATATGCCCACTGCAGTTACTGGACTAATACACTTATGGCACCCTTCCCATTTTGTCTGCACTCTGCAGGTGCAGAGGAAGAAGAGGCAGAGCAGGAAGCTGAACCACTGCCCACTCCTGCTGAGATAGAGACAGGAAAGGGTGATGGGGATGAGAATGCCTCAGTGGAGGGAGGAATAACCTATTTTAAGCAGGTATCACATCTCCATTTCTTATAGAGGCTCAGTTGCAGCTACAACTGGTGGTGGAGTCTGTGATTAAGAAGAAGCTAGATGTTTGGTTGGGCTGCATGGGATGCCTCCAGTAGTAGATACCAGATTTGCTCTCCTAGCAGACTCCAGTCATCAGGCTACTAGAGGAGGGACATTCCCATTTATTCATTTGTTTGTTTGTCTGCTTGTTTAAGAAATATTTGTCAGCTAGGATAAAGCATTGATTCAAGTGCACAACTATCAGGCCATTCCAGAACGATACAGAAAACTGAAGGAATAACAATATAAACATTCTTAACAATACAGAAATATCACATACTATAAAATCAACAAGGGTTCATTCAACAATCTGAAAGCTACTTAAATGTAAATCAGAACACTGATTCTGTAATGATACACAATATTAAAAATAAAGAAAAAAAGCTGATGTTTCAGAGAAAACACAAGTGGATAAATAATGCTAGATGGAGGGAGTGTTCAGAGTCAGAATCTGGGGATAGAGGAGGGATAGTATTAGCTGGGGTGGATGGGTAAGGTGGGAAAGGCATTAGAAGAGCATACTTTCAGACACACTGATCCATCTACTGCACATGGGTCAGAGTGGTTTTGCTCTATGCTGGCCAGCTGATTATATATGCCCACACACCACCCATACCCTCAGTCTGGTGTTCTTTCTTCCTTCCTGTTGTGTTGTATAACTCTTCCCATCACTACTAATCTGATCTCTGCCTTTCTGTGTCCATCCTATATATACATTCACCCCTGTTTGTCCCTTTATGTGTTTGTTTGTTTGTTTTGCACAATCAATTTTCTACTACTGCTTTCCAGTCAGTCTGTTATAAAAAAGGGTTCTGTCCTCACAAAAAGTTACCCTGTCTTTCCCCATTCGCATACTTTTGTATGTTTTACTTTTATGTGCTTTCTCCATTTCTTACTTTCCTAAACATCATATTTTATGCATCATAAGGGTGTCCAGGTTCGTAGATGTCATTCTGTGGTGGCTGTATCTGTACAGCGCTACTGTATGCATATCTGCTGCATGACTTGCTACAAAGCTCATTAATGTGCTTATATAGAGCTACCTTGTGCAAGACTATGTCATGTTTCACAAGATGTTACCTAACAGCTGTGTATGGATACAACTTTTTATCACGAACATATCTGCTGTGCTTACTTATATGATACATATATGTGTGTCACTGCAACAAATGTGGCTCTGCATGGATTGGGCTCACTACCACTGCTCAGTTACTTCTATCTGAGTTGAGTTGTTTACTCTGTTGTGATGCATACCCCCATTTATATTTATAATTAGTGTTATCACTGCTAAACATCACCAAAGAGCTGTGCAAGCTTTGCAGGGATGTGCAGTACTTCTCTTTGAATCCCAGCCATGATCAAATGTAGTGAACATAGTCAAATAGTCATATCTGAAGTGGGACTTTCCATTTAGGACACGTTTACCAACAACCGTTTTTCCTTATGCAACATAACCCATGCTCTAACCCTTTTGTGCATTGGTGTTACTGCCAATTACTAGCATCTCCATCTGACTTTAGAGTATACTTAGCACTAACTATGTCTCCCTTCAAAATGGTTTGTCATTATTTCTCTGTTTTATTGCTGCTTGAGTATAATAGCTTGTGGTGACAGCTTTGTTGAGTTGTTGCCCTCACCACATAGAAATGTTACACTGTTGCCTGAAGTGTGTTGCAGTTTGAGATATCCAAAATCAAGACCTTAAGCTGAAAGAATAAAACAGACTTTACATTACCTGTCAGTGACTGCTTGTTTCCATGAGACTGAGTGTCTTCACAGTGAGAATAATAAAGCAGTTGGGTACAGGGAGTGAAGCCCTCACCATGGGCTGTAAAAGGGGGGACTTGATCTCCTGCAAAAAATTCTGTTTTATTATATTTTATGCTTTTTCAATTGTCAGCAAAATGACAAGCATAAGAACATATTTTATAATCATTTGTGTACCAGAGCTTTCAGTTATAAGCAGTTATTGTCAGGAGCATGTGATGTAAACTTAGATATCTTAGGTTCCCATTGTAGACACCTTCTAATTAACGGTATGTAAAGTCAATATTACGGTTCAAATGAACCATAACTCCGTTATGCATGCTAAGAAGCATACAAGTTTAAGTATGAGAAACCACAAGACAGTGTATATACCCAGACTTACACTTGCTTATTCCTGCTTGTCATATTAATTCTAAATCAGGTCTTTTTACAATTTCTGTAATACCAATCTCGGCTGAATTGTTATTTGTCCTATTACTTGCATTGCATTTCTGTCCATAACAGTGTTTTCCAAAATTAGACTTAAGATAATAAAGATTACAATTATAACATATCTCTCAACCCCTCAGCTTTCAAAATCATAACAGGGGACCATCAAAATCAGAGCAGAGGGTTCAAAATCATGGTACTTAAAATCTGTATATGCATAAATTCATGCCGTGGGGTGTGTGGGTGGGGGGGGCATAATGCGTTAGATTGCTCTCTTGGGGAGGGGAACAATCGATCAAACTAAGCTGTTTAGAAAACACACAGACATTAATATTTACTTTATTTATTGTGTCTTATAAAATTCAGTGCAAGACTAAGAAACTTATGAATGCGACCTCTGTAAAGATTATTTTTTTGCTAAACAGTTTATACTTCCTTATTAACAGTTGCAGTTCTAGAGATATGAACACTTGTTTGAACTGTGAAGATAAAGTTACTCGATTTTGTCAAAAAAAAAAATAATCAGCATTCAACCACTGAAAGTCCAAGCTTCCAAAGCTCCACTAGAGGGAATGAGTTAGACTACATGATAAGTTGTTCTGCACTTAATTTATCAGTATATACATACTGTTTGTATTTTTGATGTAAGATATGTCCTTCACCTAATGTTTCATAGTTGATGTAGAATACTAATTACTTTTGGAGGAAGTATTTTACATCCATTGAATAGGTTATGGAAGGCTTTAATGATAATTATACACACACACACACACACACACACACACACACACACACACACACACACACACACACACACACACACACACACAAGCATCCTCGCAACTTCTATTGCTGCAGTTACCCAAACCCATTTTTAAAGACATATTTCAAACACTGTAGCAATAACATTTTCTCATAACTCTCAAACATTTAGTACAAGAATCAGGAACAAAGCCACACATAATGAAGTGATAAAGGCCACAAAACAGGAACAAATTTTACATATTGATTTTTTATACTTAGAAAGTTGCTAGAATAACAGGTTTGCATTAGCATGCATTTCTTGAAGAATATGATGTCTGAAATTCAAAAGTCAGTCATTATTTAGTATTATCCTTAATGATTTGCCAGGAAACTGCAAATTGTATGAGGAACAGACCTAAGACAGAAAATGAAATTGGGGGCAGTTGATAACTATGGTTTGAAGTCTGAAACTCAAATATCAAATCATTATTTATTGACTGAATTTCTCAACACTTTGCCACCAAAACTACAAATTTAACAAGGAAAAAACAAAAAATATGAGGCACAAAGAATAACAGGTTTGGAAATTTATTGCATTTTTCTGAATGATATGAAGACCGAAAAACTATATCTGACATTTAGTAACTATAATCTAGGAACAATTTAAGTTCTGAACCACAGGAGATTTATTCACAATAAATTAGCATTTCACAAAAAGTTCATTTACAGCATTAGCTTGCAAGCATTCTCAGAAATGCTTAATCACATCTAATAAAAACATTTTAGAAAGTAAATACATATCACATGTCATTCAATGAGTAATAAAAATGCAACAAATTATTAATCAATTTAAACATAGTAACACATAAGTATACTTGATTTCTATAAAAACGTCCCTGGATTTTTAAAATTTTTTTTGTTTATCTTATAATTTAACTTTAATCATAGGATCATAGGAAGTCACTAGGCTATAGGCCCTGAGGCCCTTATAAGCCTAGCCAAGAGTGTAGCCCATGTTTAGACAAATCAACACCCGATGCCCCTGTCCAACAGGGACACAGGTGGAATTCCAGGGATGTATTCTTTATTTTCCATCCAGTTATCCAGGTTGCACTTAGAAAAGGGGTAAAGAGGTACTCTGCTTGATATGGAAAGGGAGTCTATTCCACAGATGGGGGAGTCTCTGGGATACAAATCTGTCCTGCCAAGAAGTCCTATTGATGCCACAGACCAGGCTGAGGCTGTGTGTATGGGTTACTCGAGTGGAGCCTGACTTATGGATATGCAGCAGTCCCATCAAGGCGGAGTCCGAGATTGCCTTGTATGCTAGACAGAGGTCACAGATGAGGATTCTGTGTGAAACTGAGTAGAGGGATAGGGCTTTTAGCGTATCTGTGTATGGTAGCTTTTTGAGGCCCTGGATTCTCCTGGTGAGGAACCTCTGTGGTCTCTCCAGCTGCTGTATGTGCTTTGCAAGGTACATGCCAAATGGGGTGTTGTACTGAATAATGGGCCTTATAAGGGAAGAATACAGGGATGTTATGACCTCCTTGTCCCTGGATGAGATAACCTTACTTATGAGGTGGGCCAGCTTTCCGTACAATGGAATCAACATGGTGGCCAAAAGTCAGGTTGCTATCAATCTGGGTGCCCAAATCACTCACGACTGATTGTATGCTTAGGATGTTGTTATTAATGTGATAATTTGTGGGGACTCACTTTCCCCAAAGGGGATGATGATGCATTTTTATGTATTCAGCTTGTGGCCATGTTTCTGGCACCAGTCATTTGTTTCAGTGAAACCCTCTTGGATGATGTCCACGTCACTAGCGGAACTGATGACAGTGCTCAGCTTGCAGTCATCTACAAACTTGGTGAGCCATAGCCCACTGGTTTTTGCCTACATTTCAGAAAAGTATATCCCAAATAACAGAGGTCCCAAGTTTGAACCCTAGGGTACACCACTCGATACGGGTCTACTGCTTGAGGTGGCTTCCTCTATTTTGACTAGGTGGGTTCTATCAGTGAGGCAGTTAGCTACCCATCTGGTAACATATGAATTGATGCCTAGTTGAGAGAGTTTATCTATTATGCTCAAATGTCAAAGGCTTTGGCCAGGTCAAGGTAGGTGGTGTGCACTGTCTTCCCCTCGTCCATAGCTTTGGTGACTGTCTCAAAAAAGTCACCCAAATTTAACAGACATGACCTCCCTTGATGAAGCCAAACTGTGTGGGATCAAGTGTTTGGAAGTTTCCAGTGTCCTTGTTAATGAGGCCCTTGATAATCTATTCTATGGCCATGCAGATCAGGCTAGTTAGGCTGATGGGTCTATAATTTCCTGGATCAGTGGACGCTCCACCTTTGTGTAAAGGGATGACAGTGGCTGTCCTCCACTCAGCTGGGACAAAGCTGGTATTCAGGCTTTGCTTGAATAGGGCGCCTAATGGTGCTGCAGGTTCTAGCCTGAGTTCATGCAGGATACAATCTGGGATGTTATCTGGTCCCGTGGAGGCTGTATTTTTTGCCTTTGAGAAAGCAGTGATGACCTGATCCCTAGATATAAGGGGAAGGGGGCAGGTACTGGCAATGTCCTGTTTTATTGATGGGGGGGGGGCAGAGGGGTGAAATTTTCACTGAATCTGTCAGCCAGAAAGTTTGCTATATCTATAGCATTTGTATATGTGGCCTTGACTACCAGTTCTGAACAGATCTGGGTGCTATCTTTGAGATTATGGACTTATGTGAAGAAGGCCTTATGAACGTCTCTAGTAGATGTGGCCAATGTGGACTCAAAGTTTGCTTTGGAAGATTTCACTAGTGCTCTTATTTGTTTGTTTAGGCTAAGGAGAGATTGCTTCCAATTGGGCACCTGCTCCTTCTTGGTCCTGGACAGCATTTTTTTATTTTGTTACAGAGTTTATTTATTGCAGATGTAATTTTTGCAGATTTAATATGTACTGAAGAATTTATCCCAGATGCACTAGCTACTCTGAATACTGATATTCCTAGTTTTCTGGAGATTTATAATGGAGTACTGATTTGGCTTTACTCAGAACCCTTTGTGCTACTGTGATTTAGTGACTATAATCCTTATTAATTTTCTAGAAAAGCACAAATTATATGAGGAATAGACTAAAATATGAGGCAAAATCAGAGACAGTTGACAGCTATGTATTATGAAGTTTGAAACTCAACTTCATGTCATTAGACTGTAAACCTCAACAATTTACCAGAAAAAAACACCAGTTTTGCTAGGGAAAGTCCAAACAAATGAGATAATAGTCATGGAGAGTTTATCAGTATATAATATTACATTTTATTTATTGGAAGGAAACTGGTTCAGTGTTTGCTTTACTGATATTCTGTGGTAATATCCCCGGCATTGACAAGCACGACTGCTAATCCAGCAGAACAGCAGAAATAGAAGTGAAGGGACCACAAACTCAGGAGGATAAAAACAAACAAAAAAGGCATAATAAACTAAGCACAGCAGTATCCTGGCAGGCAGCAACACCAACAACTCTCATTAGTCCCCACCTGGCACTGACCCTTCAAAGTGGAAACAGCAGAACAAGTGGGACCTTGAAAAAAGTATAAGCCACTAAGGCAACCAATAGAAAGCAAGTAGATGTTCATGAGAATGGAAAATAGTACTGTTGGCTAGCTGACTGTATCACTTTCAGTGGTAGGCAAGCAAGATCAAGTTGGTAACTCCAGCCCTCCCACTCAGTCCCAAATAAGGCAAAATTAATCAGTCACAGAGCCCAATAAATTTGTAGATTATAAGAAAACAAAGAAAAAGGAAAAAGACAATACAATCAACAAATATTCATGCTTCTCTCCTCAACTTCAAATCATTTACCATGTAATTCCCCTGGTTTGTAAAGGGATTGTGATCTTATATGTCTGTTTTTCTAGCTGTGCTATTTGTCCTTTCAGAGGACCAATAGTACAGTGCAGCTAGAAGGTAGCCAGTTTGCTGACTCCACAAACTCCCATTTGACTTTGATAAGCTCCTGTTTCATTAGCTCTACAACTGGCTAAGGACAGACAACAAGTGCTATAAAAGGACAAATCTGGGCAGTGGAGCAAGAAGTAAAAGGGAAGGTTGAAATCAGAATTTTCCACTGAATGTGGAGCTGTTGAGAGGTATGAATCATAAATGGGTTATAGTTAGAATTATTTGTTGTTGATAGTAGTTAAGTCTATGATACTGTAGTAACTATGGCTAGATATAAGGTTACAGTTATTATAAGCTTTGAGGGCTAGATGTGCTATTAGATTTAGTGTTTAGTGTTAAGGTTAGGTTAAAGTTTAGAATTAATGGCAGAGACACAAGAGGAAGAGCTTCACATAGTTTGCAAAAGTTGAGGTCATGATTAGAGTTGCAATTATCATTCAATCTGCATTATCTAGACTAAACTGTTAAGCTCAGTATTTGATTTAGGTTCTAATAAAAGTTGCAGGGTGAAATAGACACTATATTGTGCATGGGATCATACACTGTGCAAATCATCCATGTGTGGACCACTATAAAAAGAGAATGGTGCAACAAAGAAGCTGGGTATATGTATCAAGTAGGGTAAGGAGCATTGCATGTGGTACACCTTGCAGTAAAGCAGTTTATGAATACTGCTTTTCTTGGATGCAGAAATGTAAAGCACACATTATTGCATTGTCTGCCACAATAATATCTATGTAATGGCTACTGTTGCTCTATGGCACATGAGTGAAAGGAAAGGGCACACACAATTGCAGCCTTTTTATCCTGACTTTCAATAACTGTGAGAATTGAAGTTGTGGAAAAGATTAATGAAGGATGCAGGACATCACAGTCTGTGTGTCCTGCACAATACTGAATAGCTAGATGTAACTGAGTGAGGAGAAAAGAAGAAGCTATTTTTTATCCGTGTGACTAACAGAGACACATGCACAGATGGCATATGCACACTATCTCATAATCATCCATTTAGACATGTGCAACTGTGTGTGTGTGTGTGTGTGTGTGTGTGTGTGTGTGTGTGTGTGTGTGTGTGTGTGTGTGTGTGTGTGTGTGTGTGTAGGTATATGTTTCTTTGCTGTACTGTGCAGCTCTGGGGGTGAACTGTATGTGGATATATGTATATATTTCTGTGCTGTAATGTGCAGCTGCTGAGGGTGAGCTTTGTGTGCAGGTATGTATATGTTTATGTGCTGTACTGTGCAGCTGCTGGGGGTGAGCTGTATGTGCATGTATGTATATGTTTCTATGCTGTACTTTGCAGCTGCTGGGAGTGAGATGTATGTGCATGTATGTGTATGTTTCTGTACTGTACTGTGTATCTGCTGGGAGTCAGCTGTATGTGCCGGTATGTATATGTTTCTGTGCTGTACTATGCAGTTGCTGGGGGTGAGCTGTATGTGCATGTATGTATATGTTTCTGTGATATTATGCACTGTGCAACTGCTGAGGGCGAGCTGCATGTACATGTATATATATGTTTCTGTGATGTGATGTACTGTGCAGCTGCTGGATGTGAGCTGTATGTGCATGTATGTATATGTTTCTGTGCTGCACTGTGCAGTTGCTGGGGTGAGCTGTATGTGCAGGTATGTATATGTTTATGTGATGTGATGTACTGTGGAGCTGCTGGGGGTGAGGTATATGTGCAGACATGTATATGTTTCTGTGATGTGATGTACTGTGTAACTGCTGGGGTTGAGCTGTATGTGCATGTATGTATATGTTTCTGTTGTGTGATGTACTGTGCAGCTGCTAGGAGTGAGCTGTATGTGCATGTATGTATATGTTTCTGTGATGTGATGCACTGTGCAGCTGCTCTATATACCATGAGAGGACTTGAAGGCAGAAGAGGACAGTACTTCTCACAAAGTGTAAAAGTTGTAACTGTGTTAGGCTCATTACCCATTCATGTGCACCAGTCCTCATCTAAATCTGAATACAGTATCTAGTCAAGGCTCAGAAGAACTTGTGGAAATGGCGCAAAACAGTAACAGTGCAGAAAGCTTATTCTAATGCAGGATAAGTACAGTTCAGAACTGCTGTTTTGTTTAATGGCTCTGTTATTATGATGATATTTACAGAGCTGTTGCATTAGGAGGTAGATGGAAAAGGTTTTCACTTAAGGCTTGTAAGGGGCTCAGACCATAGCTACTGCATAAAAAGAACATTTGTTTTGCAATACCTCCATACCCCACTCTCTAATTATACTGCATTTAGTGATGTGGTCTATGTATGTCAGAGTCCCACAATCAAATACATGGACCTTTGGTTAGCCGCAAGCAACTGAGCCATGTGCAGTTGGAATGAGTATAAGTAAAAGAAAACTGAAACCATTAGAGTATCTTGCATGTTTAAATCAGTTCCATTTGTTTTCCTCGACTATATGGGTATGGATAGACTTTCTGAAGTAGAGTATCTGTTTGTCTGAAACTTTGAGGTATGGAACTCCAGCATGCTGGACCAATTTTGGAAAGGATCTCATGGAAGTATAAAAATTAGACTGTTGCCTTTGCAGTTGAATGCAGTCAGAATTATATGTTTTGTAGAATTTTTTTAATTTTATTAATGGAGAACAGTATCATTCATGTACTGAAGATGTTTGAAAGTAATTATTTTAGGAAGCTGAGTAGCCCGGGTACCAACAGTTAGCCATTTGCCTATGGGTAATGTAGTGTAGTGCAGTAGTGTTCAACTGTGTTAGACAGGTGAAGCTAAGTATTTTGTTTTCTGTAGATTGGCGATGAGTGGTATTTTGAGCAGAACTAAGGGAAATAATTGCAAACCATATTCTAACCGAAGAAGTGATATATTTATAGCTATGGATCATCTGGCTTCAACAATTAATAAGTTAGAAGGTTTATAGGATATTTTGAATTGGGTTAGTATTTTAATAGTTTGGAAATCAGTGGGCTGGATTTACGAAAGCTTGCATGGAGTGCGAGAAGAATGTAGGAGCTCACACCAGCAATATGTCTGCTGTGCGATCCAGGTACAGCCAGCAGGGGTGTGCATGAGAGCTGCTAAAGCTACTCTTGCATGGACAGCATCATGGTATGCAAATTACCTCATTTGCTGGTGAAAGCCATGCAAATTAGGTAAATTTGTGATCCAGGGAACACTAACCTGTCCGTGGAAGATTAGTGTTAGCTGCAGAAATGTACTCCGTTGGTAATGGAGTACCGTTCTGCAAATAGCTAAACGGAGCTATGACAGCTCCAATTAAAGGATGCATACAGTTGAGAAAGCATGCCAATGGCCAAATATAAGGCCATTGGCATTTATAAATGTTTAAAAATATAAAAATTTTACTTTTTTCCCCCCGATCTCAGATGTTTAAGCATAGCGCAGCATCGCGCAAATGTGTGCGCTTATAAAAACAAGAAAATAATTAAAAAAAAGCCAAAAATAGGCATTTTCACTAAAAAGCTTATTCTGCCATGCAGGTGATAGGCAGGATGAAGACAACATGGCCACTGAGTGGTGGTTGCTAAGGGGGGGAAGCTCAGTGTGAGAGATGTAACCATGTATTAATAGGCAATCCTATGCAAATGAGGATAAGGAGAGTGAATCCCAATTTTCCCCAGCATGTGAGCCATGTCCCAAGAGTTTAAGAGTAGGAGTAGGTGAGTAGTAGAGTAGAATATACGTGATTTCATGAGGGGGTGTGTCAGACAGGCTGTAAGCTAATTGGAGCACAGTGGCTTATGTTTGCATTGAGTTTCTTAGGATTGCAAGAGATGTGCCTACAGTTGTCCTATTTGAAAACCTCAAACCAAAGATGCACACTGTTAAAAGATAGGAAACTCCTTGCAAATATGCACACAGCATGTGCGTGCATGTGCGCGCGTTTGCGCTTGTTTGCACGGCGCTTCCCCCTGGGCAGAAACAGAAAGGCAAAAGGAAGGAAAAGAAGTAGTCGGAAGTTAACCAAGGAAAACTAGCAGAGCTGCCAGTTGAAATACATACAAATCAGCCAATTACACAGGCAGCAGACTAGGCCAGCCCAGCCCAGCACTTTAAACTCTGCAAACAGCATTCTCCCCTATTTTTTCTCAAGGACTCTGCAACACTGCAGTATACAAAGAGGGAAAGCTTAAGTCAGACAAAATGTTAGGGGGTTGCTCTTGTTATCATAAACCAACATGTGCAAGGTGCTGAGGGTGGTGATGCTGTGAATGCTGCTGAGCAACCCACAGTGAGGAGATGGAGAAGAGTGTACAGACCCAGAGTAACCTACCAGGGGCTACATGAGCTGGAGATAGCAGAGCGCTATAGGGTCAACAGAGACCTCCTACAGCAAATTGTTAAGCTGTGCTGGCCATGCCTCACACACAGAACCAACAAAGGGGAACCAATCCCAGTGGATACCAAGGTATGCGTTGGCCTAAGAATACCAGCTACAAATACCTTCCAAAGACCAACTGGTGATATGATGGGGATTTCACAGGCATCAGCATCCAGGGTACTCCATTAGTTCCTGGATGCCATATCAGCACATGTCAGTGACCACATATATTTCCCCAATTCCCATGAGGCATTGGCCAGCAATATGTGTCTTTTCTACCAAATAGCAGAATACCCTGAGGTTGTGGGTACAATAGACTGCACACACATATGCATCAAAGCACCACCCGGTGAGTGGAGTAGGGTCGACATCAACAACAAGGGCTTCCCCTCCATCAACTGCCAGGTCATGTGCGATGCCTAGGGCATACTAATGAATGTGTGTGCTGGCTGCCCTGGAAGCTATCACAATTTCCACATCTGGCATCTGAAGCAGCTGTACCAGAGATTTGCCAATGGGGACATCCCTGATGGTCACTTAGTGGGGGATGCTGGATATGCACTGGAGCCGTGTCTGATGACACCCATCAGAAATGCACACACACCTGAACAAGAACTCCATAATGAGGCACACCCGCAAACAAGAAACATAATTGAGCATGTGTTTGGGATGCTCAAGTCATGGTTCCAGTGCCTGGACACATCTGGTGGAGCCTTGCAGTACTCACCAACTACATGTACCCAAATTGTTATGGTATGTGCCATGCTACACAATATGATCCTGTGGAAACAAC
The DNA here is from genome assembly GCF_019279795.1 of Protopterus annectens. NCBI lineage: Eukaryota > Metazoa > Chordata > Ceratodontiformes > Protopteridae > Protopterus > Protopterus annectens. The sequence continues at coordinate 1,252,947,373 of NC_056741.1, read as the reverse complement.
TGCAGCAGGAACATTACAGGGCAGGGCCAAAGAGCCCCCCACCATTGCCAAGGCCTGCACAGGCACAGCGTGACTTGGAGGAGGAACAACTTGAGCCTGCCCCAGTAGGCAGAAGGAGGTGTGCCCAGTATGCCCTGGCCTTGACAAAGAGGCATCACATAGCACATAGACTGACTCAGTAGGAACCCTGGAAATGACACCTCTCTCTGACTCGCACATACAGTAAAAGGGATGCCTAACTTGACACTACCTGTTTTCCAACATGTATAGGGAGTGTACTATGTGCATCCGACATAGGCAGCCCTGCAGCACCACCTGAGGCATGAGTGCCCTATTTTAAGCAATATAAAGCACTGCTAAGCACATTTTACCAGTACTGAGCATATTTAAATACAATTGCGTGTAGCTGCGCACCATGCTAACCAGCTCAATGTCGGGCAACGTTGGGCAACATTGGGCAAAGTCGGGCAAAGTTGAGCAAAGTCGGGTAAACACGCTCACACCTGGTTTACTGTTCCTTAACCAGTCAGGTCTGCCCAGCAGGAAAATAAAAAGCAGTGACAGGGCTCGAACTCAGGATACTGTGCACTATAGTCACAGTACTGAACCACTAAGCCATGACAGCATTTCACTGGCACAGATACAACTTAAGTCACTCACACATATCAGTTGGGAGGGGTTACATACTTAACAGTTACAGCCAGCAGGACAATTGTAGACAAACGCAAACACAAACAAATGCTTTATCATGCCCTCTGAAGAGGTATATGAGTAACCTTCCCCCAGGCCTATGCAGACAGATAACAGCAGGCCAGGCAGTGTGATGTGGGTTGGTTAGGCTATGAAGTCACAAACTAATATGCGTGTAATTGGAAGCTAAGGTATGTAGTACAATTGTATGCCTCAAGCCAGTATGATAGGCAACAGTACAGACTGAAATGGAGTACCTGACATAGCAGTGCAGGCCTAGCAAATGTGTATAAATGTCAGGTGTACCCCTCATCCTATGTACACCCACAGTAACAATCAGGTGTGCCCTCTCTGGGTAGAAATGTACAAATAATAGCTGTCCCCCCTGTATGTAGAAATGTTAATAAGTCTATACAAATTGACTCATAGAAGCCCTTCCGGCACAGCGTGCTTCCTGTCGATGTACAATGCAAAGGTGAGCCCTGAAGTAAAAAACAACTTGAATTTTCACACACATATATAGTATATATATGCCCATAGTGGGCATGCTCACACACTTAAATTTAGTAAATGTCAGGCAACAACATACTGAAAGGTCATACTGGGCAAGCTCACACACTTAAACAAACAAAGCAAATTTCAGTCAACAACATACTGAAAGGTCATACTGAGCATGCTCACACACTTAGGCCATGTCTGAGTACAGCAGTGGGCCACACATATCTGGCAGTTGCAATTCTTACTCCAAACACATGTCACTATTCACCAATCCTGCCTTGCGCACACAGTGATATGAAAACAGACCCATATAATATACTGGACCCCTGTCATAATCAAACTATGTAATACAAGTACTTAAGTTGTTCAAAGAAAGTGAAAATCCTAAGAAGATCAATAAATCTCCAATTGGTATCATCAAGAAACAATGAGCACTCCTAACATTATCCAAGCCATGTTCTGGCAAAAATATTGCCAAAGAGTCCATAGAGAACCATGAAGCTTTCTTTAGCTATGTAATAAATATCAATGTAAACTCATATATGTTCTGAGTCAGTGCAAAGTGTAAATGAATACATGTACATAACTGACATTGCCAACATCTTGTCAGACAGGTTCATGCATATTTACCCCCCTCTCACTGACAAAAGAGCCCATTACCATACCTGGAGATTGTGAAAAGCCAGAAATCACATATACAATGGTTAAACAGCTGTATCCAAACCTAAAAACATGGTGTCTATGGGATGACATGGTGTCCCTGGCTGTGTCATATGTGAACTCCAAAGCAAACAGACTCTGCACCTGAACAGTCTGTTGAGACTCACCCTCTGTACAGGATATGAAACTGTTGAAAGGGTTACAGCAATGTTTGGCACACTCCACAAGTGTTGGTGCACAACAGACCATGGGAACTATTGTCTTATAAGCCTAATAAGCCTGATCTGCAAGGCCATGGAATCCATCATTATGGAACTCATAAACAGAGGTATTGGGAGCCTACAAACACCCAACCCCTACCCATTCTGGTTTGGTCAGGGGCAGATCATGGTCCCTAAACCTGCTAGACAGTTTTCAAAGCAGTTACCCAGGACATACATCAATGAAATGAGCTGAGCTCTACATGGCTTAAATAGACCTTGAAAAGCTCTTTTCCAACATCCCACACACATGTCGTATCCACAAAATGAACAACCTGTGCATAAACACGTATGTCATCTGATGGATTCAGACCTCCGTCGCTGTACCATAAAGGGCTGCCCTCCAAGTTGTAGAACACAATGCTGTCACCAAATAAAATGCGAATATAATTCCAAGAACGTCCAAAGCACAATGGCAGGTTCAAATCGTAAATAAATTTAATATAAATCCACAAGACGACACAAATAACAAAAATTCACATAAAAAATGATGATTGAGTGCGCTTTCGTCTTCACTATGTAGACTTCATCAGAATCACATATACACACTGAATGAGTGCTTTAAATACCAAACCACAACAGGAATATCATTGGCTAATTGGTTAATTATTGCTCCAAAGAATATTGTATTAATTAGTACATCCTCAACTGTTCACATCATGAAAACAAGACCTTTTACGTAACATAAAGATAAAATGTCTCGATTAATATTAAAAAATGTATAAGACTTAGGAACATAAGATAAAATACATAACTCACAAAAATCACATGAATGTCTAATAGTTAATCAGACTCAAAACAATATATTTCAAGTGTAATACATCAGATGAAAAACCTTTCAAAAATGCATGTAGATGTTGCTCAAAATATTATAAGGTAAAATGATAAATGTAATTAAACTTTAAATAACCTATTCTTTATATGAACACATGAATACATATATAAAATATATGTGAAGCACAGGCAATAAATAGATTGTATATAATATATTGTAAATCTTTAGTATTTAAAAATTATTATTTTCATAGATGTATTGAAATTGCATATAAATATATATTAAGTATAAATATTAAATATTAAATATTATGTACTAGGTATTAAATATTAAAAATTAATTAGTTATTACATACTTACTAAAATATATGTTAGTGTTAACAATAAAAATAATAATAAATGTTCATATACTAAAAATAGTAATTAATATTCATATAATAAAAATACTCTTTAAAAATCTTTATCCATTCCCTGTGCACAAGGGAATCCGGAAGTGACGTCAAGGACTGTAGCGAGGTCAGGAGGAGTCGAGGAGGGTAACAGACATGGTTCTAACAATGACTACGGTGCACGGATCACCTCACCCTTTCATTGTGAAGGACATACAAATGGAACTGGTTCGCGGAAAAGGCAGCATGGGCTGGAAATTTATGACAACGTGGACTTTGCGGAATGGCTTGATAGATCCTTTTCCAAGGCACTTGACGAAACAGAGAAAACACGGAAGGACTATAGTTCATATAAGGACAAATGTAAGCTTTTGGAAATAGAATTAAACAAATATAAAAATTTATGCCTTGATAACTGGTACCTTACGCAATGTGTAGAGCGTAATATTGTGCCTAAGGGTCTTAGGCTCAATAAATACCCTAACAATGTACGTGGGAATGTTGAATTATTTAAAATTATTTCGGACATTCTCAATGATTGTGGTATTTTAATTTTAAAAGCAATGATACGTAGCAATGCTGACATTTTATTGGATAGTAAAAAAAGAATTGACCAAATACAACAGGATATCAGCAATGATTTACTTTTTTCTGTAAAAGAACATAAAAATGCATATTACAATGTGCTTCATGATGTTGACTGTAATGTGGCTAGTAATTATAAAAGGAAACTGGGTAAAATTGAATGCGATATACGCGACTATAAAGAGGGTAGGGCATATATGGATTCGAGTAAATATAATAGGAGACCTTTTACTTATCAGAATCCGAGAGGTGGATATGATGGAAAGGATAATAGGGGGGACCTACCCATTCAACAAAGGAATCCCATTTTAGAAAATACTAAACAATATGGGAATGGTGGTCCCAATGTTGGTATAAATGACATGGGTGATAATGGTGAACTGAATTCCTTTGACCCTTTAGAGGAGGAAGGGGGGGAGGGCCCCCGGAGATCAGAAAGATTAAGGAACCGGAACCGTTCATTCACATATGCGGAGGCAACAGGGAATCATTCCTACAGGAGGCAGGGTGGAAACAGGTACAGATAGGTGGGGAATTGGATTATATGGAAGAAGATGTCCACCACAACAAAGACAAAAATACTGATGTTACTGGACCTATATATATGGGGAACAGTGGGGAAGAAGTTAATGGACCCAATACTCAGACTAACTGTACGAATTTGTATGAAAATGTTGACCTCTTAGAATCTGAGAACAACTATACACCTGAACACTTGAATATGAGCACATGTAAAATATTTACACGTGATAATTTTTATATTTATAATTTTACGGATTTAGAAGTTACAGTAGAGTTTTTTAACCTTTTTACGAAAGGGTTTTCTTTTATACCATTTCAAAAACCTAGGATTGAAAAAATTTTACTTGACATCAAATTATTTACTAGGAAGTTAAATTTGAAGACCATGTTTCAAAATGAAGGAATGGATGTAAGGGAAGGGCTTAGAAGAAGAAGTATATTTAACCCACCCTTACAACACAATATTTTTAACTTTGAAACCTATATTTTAAACATGGTTAGAGAAGGTTATGCACTAAATGATGGATCAAAGGAATATGGTAACTTAACAGATGAAGAAGTTAAGGTCTTGAAAATGTTACAAGGTAACGAGAGGGTAAGAATTATGAAACCCGATAAGGGGGGTGGGGTAGTCCTGATGGACCACTGGGATTACACAAGGAGAATGGTTGAGATTTTGAATCAGGGTGATAGATACCAGCTTGCGTCTAGGAATGAGATGAATATTTGGTACAAGAAAATAGATCTTTATTTGGAAGACAACCTGATGCAGGGACTTATAGATATTGACCTGTACAATTTTCTTAGGGTTCCCAAACCAGTAATTCCACAGATATTTGGGATTCCTAAGATACATAAAGATGCATACAATCCCCCACTTAGTCCAATCGTGACATCCCAGTGTTGAAAAACACAGACTTTAGCAATATTTGTGGACACTAAGTTGAAACCTTTTTATCATGACTACCCCCATATATTAATAGATTCTTGGGACTTTCTGGAAAAATTTAACAATATTCCATATGATGACAATTACGGTTTTATTACAATCGATGTCAAAGACCTATTCTCAGTGATACCCCACAACATTGGGTTAGGATGGTTTGAGCATATGCTAACAGAGTTTAAGTTTTTAAATAATATTGATTTTAGATTGGTATTAGAAAACATTGAGTTAGTTCTGAAAAACAATTTTATTTACTTCCAGGGAGATATTTATCATCAGATTGGGGGGGTGGCAATGGGGTCAGCCTGCGCCCCCATATATGCAAATATCATTATGCTTTTCTGGGAACTTGAATTTGTATTTAAATCCCAATTTTGGAAATATATTATACAATATTTTCGATTCCTGGATGATATATTTATTGTTTGGAATGGAACCACTGCACAGACAGAGGAATTTATCCAATATTTGCATACTACAACTAACTTTTTAGAATTTACATTTCAATACAATGTTGACCATGCCAACTATCTTGACGTTACAATTAGTAAGAATAGAGAAGGTAGGCAATATAAATCCAGAATTTTCAGAAAAAGTTGTTTCTCTAATTCTTATGTGCATTTTCAAAGCGACCATCCACTATATTTAAGAAGAAACATTATTAAGGGCCAAATGATTAGGGTCTCTAGGATGACCAGTGACAATAACGAATGTAGGGAAGAAATGGAAACAATACAGAATCTATTTAGAGAAAGAGGATATCCTACAGAGTTAATAAAAAATGTGAAAAGAGAGGTTACAAAAAAATGTAATACGTGTTACCTACCCCTCTTAAAGTGTAATTCAAATGCGGCAAATATCAGGAAAACTAAAACCAGTGTTATAGATAAAAATTATATTCCACGGTTAATATTTACATATCATAGGGGATGTGAGTGGATACAAAAGGGAATACATGAGGTCTGGAAAATCTTTTCTAGAATGTGTAGTAATTTATTGATTTTTCAACAGCCCTTAAAATTTAGTTACAGAAAGAATCTTAATTTTAAAGATTTGTTTGAAAGGAAAGACCCTTTGAAAGCAAATGGGACGCAACCCAAGACAGGAACACACAAGCGTGGTAGATGTGGGCAGTGCTCCTTTATTTCTGGAGATAAGGAGTTATTCTTGAAAATTATTGGGAGGAAAATGAGGTGTGATGGGTATTACACCTGTTATAGTAAGGGCGTTGTTTATCTTGCTTATTGTCTTACCTGTGGAGCATATTATGTTGGTAAAATGGAACGTCAGTTAAGAAAGCATATCTATGAACACATGAGGGACATAAGTAAGAGGAATGATAACAACGCCCTATTTAGACACAGTGCCACATGTGAAAATGCTAATTTTAAGTTTTGGGTACTAGAGGAAGTGAAGAAGGGTGATAGGGGAGGAGATTGGGAATCCCTGTTAGAATATAGAGAGTTAATATGGCAACTGAAATTGGACGCATGTGGTCCTATGGGGATGAACGACCACCTCTCCATTAAACCAGCCCTGAAACTTAGAGCAAACAATCCTAAATGAAGACAATTACTTAATATGGGCTGTTTTATTCACATCCTAGAGTTTTTAATGTGCATTTTTAAAGAGTATTTTTAAAGAACATTTTTATTATATGAATATTAATTACTATTTTTAGTATATGAACATATATTATTATTTTTATTGTTAACACTAACATATATTTTAGTAAGTATGTAATAACTAATAAATTTTTAATATTTAATACCTAGTACGTAATATTTAATATTTAATATTTATACTTAATATATATTTATATGCAATTTCAATACATCTATGAAAATAATAATTTTTAAATACTAAAGATTTACAATATATTATATACAATCTATTTATTGCCTGTGCTTCACATATATTTTATATATGTATTCATGTGTTCATATAAAGAATAGGTTATTTAAAGTTTAATTACATTTATCATTTTACCTTATAATATTTTGAGCAACATCTACATGCATTTTTGAAAGGTTTTTCATCTGATGTATTACACTTGAAATATATTGTTTTGAGTCTGATTAGACATTCATGTGATTTTTGTGATTTATGTATTTTATCTTATGTTCCTAAGTCTTATACATTTTTTAATATTAATCGAGACATTTTATCTTTATGTTACGTAAAAGGTCTTGTTTTCATGATGTGAACAGTTGAGGATGTACTAATTAATACAATATTCTTTGGAGCAATAATTAACCAATTAGCCAATGATATTCCTGTTGTGGTTTGGTATTTAAAGCACTCATTCAGTGTGTATATGTGATTCTGATGAAGTCTACACAGTGAAGACGAAAGCACGCTCAATCATCATTTTTTATGTGAATTTTTGTTATTTGTGTCGTCTTGTGGATTTATATTAAATTTATTTACGGTTTGAACCTGCCATTGTACTTTGGACGTTCTTGGAATTATATTCGCATTTTATTTGGTGACAGCATTGTGTTCTACAACTTGGAGGGCAGCCCTTTATGGTACAGCGACGGAGGTCTGAATTGTTTTATCAGTGTTTGGTACGAGAGGTGGTGTTGTGGTCATCTGATGGATTGCCAACTGGGGCACAGATAGATCCCACAAGGTACGAATTTCAGTCTCCATGTTGGACTGTAAGCTGGTAACAACTAATGTCCCTCATGGCTCAGTCCTGGGACCCCTCCTGTCTGGTGTATGCTTTTCAGAAATACAGTCAAACACATAAAGGCTATGGTTAGCAAAGTTTGTGGATGACTGCAAAAAGGTTGTCATAATCGATATTTGGGACAACAGAGACATCCTTAAAAAGGGTCTCAGTCAGACAGATGTGGTGTCAAAATTATGGCCTTGAGCTAAAGTCATACAAATACTGCATAGGTGCCAACACCCTAAATATGGAGGTAATAATAAGGGATCTATGGACACATGTGGATAGTCATCTCTGCTTCCAGAAACACATTCACAAAGTGGTTAGAAAATCATGCTATGTGTTCCCACAAATTGCCAAGGTCTTTGCATGTAGGTCAAAGGAGGTTCCCTCTACTCATCAGTCATCAGACCCATCAGAGAGTATCATGGCACACTTGTGATTAATCTGACTAGGCATCTTCAGCAGCTGGAAAGACCACTGAAGTAGCTCAACAAGAGGATTACTGGCTTCAAACAGTTGCCCCATGCAACAAGACTTGCCCCATGCAACAAGACTGAAGTAACTCAATCTGTACTCTGTTGTATACTGTCTACTCATCAGATATCTGCCCAACAGACAGGTCCATGTCCAATGCAGAACTGATATACATGCTCTATCTGAAGTAAACCCAAGCTCACTGCGCCACATGCTCTAGGGATATAATCATCACAACAATAAATAGAACATGTTGGAGGGATGCATTACTAACTCACAGACTTCCCTTGCTTTGGAACAGGCTCCCAACCTACATTAAGCTGAGTCCCTCACTGACACTCTTCCAGAAGAGCCTTGATGAGTGTATGTGAAACTGAACTGTCACACCATGGATCACTTCATCAGCTCTACTACACAGAGGCATAAGGAACTAACCCCATGTGTGGTGATAGCTGCACACTCTGACCATACTAATATATGCCTTCAGGCAGATAGCTTATTACCTACCTATGTACCTATATATATGTAGGGGGAACACAGTATAATAAGCCAAAGATGGACGGGCAGAGATGTGTGTAAGAGGGTGACCATGACAGGGAGTCATCCAGGACTGTCTCACCCAGCACACATTCCAATGGCACAAAAGACATGAGGTGCACATCTCACCCACTGTACATAATAGCCACCAGTATCTGTAAGCATTACAGTGTATGTGGTGCATGTGCCTGCTGTACAACATGACTGCACAATGAAGTACACATCTACTATCTGTAGACATGTACCTGTCACATAGGTTCATAGGTTTGTAGTAGACAATCTTCACAAAGGCATATATTAGCCTAGGCAAGTTGTGTAGCTTTCACTACCCCATTGGTTAGTCTCCTGAGCCCTAGTTCTAATAGTTAGTACCCTAATCCCCTTTCAAGTGGGGCTGCTGATGTGATACCTGGCGTGAATTGTCTGTTTCCTATCCACTCATCAAGGTTCCTATTGAAGAGTGTCAGCGAGAGGCTCTGTCTGATGTACATTGGGACTCTGTTCCACAGTAAGGCAAGTGTCTGGGATGGTATTCTATCCCACCAGCATGTTGTGTTCATTGCTGTGATGAGGTTCATATCCCTGGAGCATGTAGTGCAACTCAATTTTGTTATCAGTAGATGGAGCATGTTCAACAGTTATGTGTTGGACATGGCTCTGTATGTCAGGTAGAGTGTGCCTCTGAGTAGGCAGTACGGAACGGAGAACAGATTTAGTTTTACCAGTTGTGTTGCATAACACAACTGTTTCAGGCCAGTAATCCTCTTGGTGAGGTACCTCTGTGGTCTCTCCAGCTGCTGGATATGCTTAGTCGAGTACATCCAAAATGGTGCATTGTACTCAATGATGGGTCTGATGACTTAAGTGTAGAGGGCCACCACTACCTCTTTTGATCCTGATACAAACCCTTTGTTGATTAGGTGGGCCACATAGGATTTCCTAATCACTTTGGCAACATGGTTGTCAAAGGAAAGATGACTATCTACTTGTGTCCCCAGATCCCTTATTACCTTGTCAGTTTTTAAGGGGTAACACCTATGCGGTAGTTTGTGGGTACTTTGTTTTTCCCAAAGGGGATTACTATGCATTCTTTCACATTGAGCTTGAGGCCATGATTCTGACACCACACATCTGTCTCATAGAGTCCCTTCTGGAGAATATTTGTGTCATCCAGGGAATCTATTATGGCAAACACTTTACAGTTTTCAGCAAACATAGTCAACCACTATCCTCCTGTGTTGGCATGTACTTTTGAGAAGTCTATACCAAACAGGAGGGGCCCCAGGACTGAACCCTGGGGGACACCAGTTGTTACCGGTTTAGAGTCTGACATGTAGCCAGCAACTCTTAATTTGTGGGATCTGTCTGTGAGCCAGTTTGCAATCCATCTTGTGATGTATGGATTTATGCCCAGGTTGGTGAGTTCATCTATGATACCTGACTGGGGAACAGTGTCAAAGGCCTTAGCGAGGTATAGGTATGCTGTGTGGAGCTCCTTTCAATCATCTGTAGCCTGAGTAACTGTCTCAAAGAAATCCACCCAGTTCAGGAGGCGTGATCTGCATTTGATGAAGCCAAACTGGGTGTGCTCAACTGTGTGAAGGCTCCCAATGTCTTTATTGTTGACTTCTATTATGATTGGCTCCATTGCCTTGCAGATCAGACTTGTCAAGCTCATAGAGCATGAATGCCAAGGGTCTTTTGTGGCCCCACCCCTGTGGAGTGGGAAGAACGTTGCTGTGCAGCATTCTATGGGTACATATCCTGTAGAGAGGATGTAGAGAGAGGTGTAGGTATCCTTGATGAATATGGATACATCCCCACCCTATGTGCTATGACCCAGGTTCTGATGCTGGAAGGTATGGAATGAGTAGTATCCTGGTAGTGCTGGTGTGCTCTCTGGAGCCATGAACTAGGTTCTGTTCCTGCACAGATATCAATATTCTCCATACTGAGAAGTGCCTTGAGTGTGTGCATTTGGAGGCTGAGACTTCTGGCAATGAGTAGCATTTAGCTCACTTTGTGGTTATTTGTGTTGGTTACGGGGTTTGGTTTGTCCTGAGTGACCGGTGTTCCACACCTGAAGTCAACACCTCATTGGTCCAATCCAACCTTAAACTAATTACCCTACATATCCACATTCTGCCCCCAGCCCCCATTAAGGAAACCATGTTAAAAAATTTCTCCAAAGCCAACTTGACACCCATGCAGATAGACAATACAGTTACGGCTACTGAATCCTACACAATTGCACTTTATAAGCACTTACATGAGTGCATGGATCATGCTATCCCAAACAGAACCAAGACGCTATCCTCCAAAAAAAAGAAGCCAATCTGGTGGTCTCCTGCTATAAACAAACTGTACAACAAAAGGAAGAAATTGTTGCAAAAGAGAGTAAAATCCCATGAGTGGAGGAGCTCCCTGGTCAGCCTCAGTAAGAAGCTGCGATCCCTGATAAAATCCTCCAAAGCTACTTATGAAAACAAAATCACCACTGATTCTAAAGACAGACACAAAACATTCTATAGCTATGTCAAGAATCTCAATGGCAACTCTCAGATCTGCTCTGAGTTACAGCACAATGGCACTAAATATGCAGACCCAACTGTTATTGCCACCATCCTGGCAGATAGGGTCAGTGCTAACTTTACCCCCCTCTCACCCATGAAAGAGCCCATCTCTATACCGGAAGAATGCAAAGTTCCTGTAATCATGGCTGCACAGGTAAAAACCACACTCTCCAAAGCTAGGAACACAGCATCCATGGGACCAGACAACATCCCAGGCTGAATTCTACATGAACTACAGAACAAACTGGCACCACACCTAAGTACATGTTCAATCATAGCCTCACCTCAGGCTTTGTGCCTGCTGAATGGCACACAGTGATGGTTATCCCACTACACAAGGGGGAGCCACCATGGACCCCGGGAACTAGCACCCCATTAGCCTGATGAGCCTGGTCTGCAAGGCCATGGAACGTATCATCATGGAACTTATAAACAAAGACATTGGTAATCTCCAAACTCTGGACCCCAACCAGTTTGAGTTTGTAAAAGGCAGATCATGTCTCCTAAACCTGATAGACTTCTTTGAAGCAGTCACCAAAGCCATAGACAAGGGTAAGGTGGTTCACACAGCCCATCTAGATCTTGCCAAGGCTTTCAACACCACCCCACACTCTGGAATTATAGATAAACTCACTAAACTAGGTATAAATCCTTATGTCACAAGATGGGTTACCAACTGGCTCACTGACAGAACCCACACTGTGAAAGTAGCAGACTCCAAATCCGACTTCAGACCAGTGACAAGTGGAGTACCACAGGGTTCAGTCCTAGATCCTGTCCTGTTTGGTATCTACTTCCCTGAAGTACAGGCTAACACAGAAGGTCTTTGGCTAATTACGTTCACAGATGACTGCAAACCAGGAGCCATAATCAACACTACTAACAATGTGGACATCCTACAAAAGGGCCTCACTGAGACAGATGCCGTCAAAGCCATGGCCTCAAGCTCAATGCCAAAAGGTGCATTGTCATCCCCTTTGGTAAAAACTCTGTACCCATGAACTACAACATAGGTGGTAGTATACTTAACACCGAAAGTGTGATAAGAGACCTTGGGACACAGGTGGACAGGAGTCTCTCCTTTGATAATCACATCACCACAGTAGTCAGGAAATCCTCCTACATGGCACACCTTATCACAAAAAGTTTCTCATGTAGAAAAAAAGAGGTCATTGTTCCCCTATACTCATCACTCATTAGATCCATTATATAGTACAACGCCCCTTTTGGTATGTACCTCACAAGACATCTACAACAACTGGAAATGCCGCAGAAATACCTCACAAAGAGGATTACTGGCCTCAAACACATGCCCTACACAGACCGTCTCAAAAAACTCCAGCTTTACTCCGTCGTATATTGCCTACTCAGAGGTGATCTCTGCCTAACATACAAAACTATGTCAAACCCAGAGCTGTTGGACATGCTCCACTTAACGAAATCCCAATCCCTCCAAGCTACACACTCTAGTGACCTAAACCTTGTCACCACAATAAACAGAACATGCCAGAGGGATAGATTCCTGTCCCAGAGACTTCCCATACTCCGGAACAAACTACCTATCTATATCAAACAAAGCTCCTTCTTAGCACTCTTCAAGAAAAATCTTGATGATTGGATGGGAAATAGGAAATTCACCCCGGGGATCACTTCTGTGTCTCTGCTCGACAGTGGCACAGGAAAATACATTTCTTGGGTGGCAAAAGCCAGGGTACCTTTTTGGCTGGGCTTGTATAAGCCCCAGGGCCGAGAGCCTAGTACCTACCTATGAACCTATGAACCTTTGAGCCTTGCCTAAAAAAGGTAATATGGGGACAGCAGGAGCCTTGGCCAGTATTCAGAAGCATAGGGGCGACAGGTGCAAACCATCTGTAGCGAAGCAACGAGGCTTGTCTATCATGTCATCACAGGCAGACAGAGACTGGATCCCCTTTGAATGACACCAGAAGCTCAGCCACTTGTTGAAGTTTATCATCTTTCTGTTATATTGCAGTATATTGTAGGTAAAGGTAAGATGCTACTCAAGGTCAGGGTCATACCAGCCTGGGATACATGATAATAGAGCTACTATATATCTCTTGTCATGTTGTCCTGAGAGGTATGTCCCAGATCATTCACACTGACATGTACAAAGAACACGCCATATATGTACCTGTTCTGGAGTGATGTAAGTGCAGTGTAGGAGCCATGATCTGGCCTTTAGAGAACCTAAGTGGGTATAGTGCAGTGTTTTCAGGTTCATAATGGCTCTGTTAATGAGTTCCATAATGCTGTGCTCCATAGCCTTTCAGATAACATTTGTCTGGCTTATAAGGTGAGAGCTTCCAGGATCTATTATAGTTCTACCCTTAATCAATTTATGTTAACATTTGCACTGGGTGTGACGAGGGTGGACAGGATTAGGAATAAGTATATTAGAGGGTCAGCTCAGGTCCCAGATCATTCACACTGACATGTACAAAAAACACGTCATATATGTACCTGTTCTGGAGTTATGTAAGTGCTTGTGTTATGTGGCGGATCATAGCACCTGACAGACAACTGACAGTAACCTTTCCCTTGTCCAGCTGAGTAAGTGGAACATCTGTGTGCCTGACTATGGAGTCACCTATTACTAGTGTGTTGGGTATGTTGTTTTGCCTTAGGGCCTGTTGTGAGGCACACTACTTTGGTGTATTGTGTGTTTTCTGGCATGTGTTTGGAGGTGCATGTTGCTTGCTTGTCTGCTTAGGAGGACACTCTCTCTTTTTCAGATTAATATTTGTATTCTCCGAGTATGGTACTGTGTATTTATGTGTGTGTGTTTTGCTGGTGCTTATATTTTAGGTCTATGTGAGACTGTTGGTGTTGTGGTTGTATGACCCTACTCCTCTTGACTGTATTGTCCAGTACTGGGTTGACAGAGCTTAGCCACCGGTTTGACCCTGTGTTTGCCAGCATGTGGTGCATCAACCCATATATGATATGGTCATGGCCTATGCATACAAAACACTCACAATGCACCTAGTATGATAAGCCTGCTGAGGTTAGCAAATGTGAAACAAAACCTTTGGGCAAACTGTCAGCAAGTAATGTCTGTATTGCACCCTGTAACTCCATATTGCTTGCTGAAGTGTAAAGACGTACTTAGTTTGGATTAAGAAACCCGCACTTGCCAACTGTGTGTGTGTGCGTGTGTGTGTGTGTGTGTGTGTGTGTGTGTGTGTGTGTGTGTGTGTGTGTGTGTGTGTGTGTGTCTCTCCCTGGGGAGACAGCAACCCTTTTGGAGACTACTCACACCCCTTAAAAGTGGTGTACTCATATCCCAGTAATGTGTATAGCGTGTTGTGTAAATGCGTACTGCTGTAATATCATGATGTAGTTAGATAGGGGTTTGATTCCTGCACTTGTCAGTTATGTGTGTGTCTCCCCGGGGAGGAGCAACCTTTGTGGAGACTACTCACACCCCTTAAAAGTGGTATACTCATCTTTGTCGAGTCTGATGATGTCACCATCCTACAAATATACCTGTGGAAAGATGTAATCCCAGTAATGGGTATAGCATGTTGTGTAAATGTGTATTGCTGCATTATCATAACATAGTTAGGTAGGGGTTTGATTCCTGTACTTGCCAACTGAGTGTGTGTCTCCCTGGGGAGAAGCAAACTTTTTGGAGACTACTCACACCTCTTAAAAGTGGTATACTCATCTTTGTCAAGTCTGATGATGTCACCATTCTACAAATAGACCTGTGGAAAGATGAAATCCCAGTAATGTGTATAGTGCATCGTGCAAATGCATACTGCTGTAGTATAATAATATAGTTAGGTAGGGGCTTTGATTCCTGCACTTTTTAACTGTCTGTGTGTGAGTGTGTGTCTCCCTGGGGAGGAGCAACCTTTTTGGAGACTACTCACACCCCTTAAAAGTGGTATACTCATCTTTGTCAAGTCTGATGATGTCCCCATCCTACAAATATACCTGTGGAAAGGTGACAACTCAGTAATGTGTATAGCGTGTTGTGTAAATGCATACTGCTGTAATATCATAATGTAGTTAGGAAGGAGTTTGAATCTTGCACTTGCTGACTGTGTGTGTGTGTGTGTGTGTGTGTGTGTGTGTGTGTTCCAGGTGTGTGACACCGTTGGTCAAAGTGGAGTGGGTTTTGATTTTTCTAGTGTATGACATATCACAATGACAACTGTATGTGCATTACACATGTAAGGTAACTGTGGTGCAAAGCCATATACATACGTGTGACCTAAATTATTTCATAGGTGGGTACTCTGCTTTCTCCATGAAAGCATCTGTTATCTTTGCCAGAGCGTGCTGGCGTGTTCCATACCTTAGGTCACTTCTGTATGCTTGTGACAAGCTTAGCCACTGCAGTGGTCCCTTGGCTACGTCTTCTGTTTCACATCCACTCATCACGGTTTCTATTGAAGAGAGTGAGTGAGGGTTTATGCTTGAGTTATATTTGAATCCAGTTCCAAAGCAAGCAAAGTCTAGCAAAGATGACTAATCATTATAGGTGTGCAACAACCTCTGTGGATCTGCATGCAAACCCTTTATTGCTTATGTGCTCCACAAAGGGATTTCCAAAACCCTTTGGTAATGTGATTATCAAAGGAGAGATGACTAAACATATGACTCTATGTATACATTAGTACCTGTTCCACATTATGGGGGCTACTACCTATGTGGTACTCTGGGGATACTTTATTTTCTAAAAGTGGATAACTATGCTTTCTTTGGCTTATAGCTTTACAGCATGAGTTTGACACCAGGTATCTGTCTCTATGATACCCTTTTGGAGGATGTGTGTGTCATCTGGAGAATAAAGTATATCCCACAGTATGCATTTTCATCAAACGTGGGCAGATATCCCTAATATGTTTGCTTGTACCTAAGAAAGCTATATGCCAAACAAGAGTGGTCCCAGGACAGAGTGCAGTTGAATACCACTTGTTACTGGCGTAGAATTGTACATGGAGGCTGCAAATGTTACTGTGTGTCCTACATCTGTGCATCAGTTGTCAGTCCATCATATAACAATCGTTTATGGTTAGTCTGTTGAGGTTATGTATAATACCAGAATGTGGGATGGGTATGAATTGCTGATGAGCTATAGCTTGTCTGTGTGGACCTCCCCTCCCTCACCTATAGCCTTGTTAACTGGCTTGAAGTTTACTAGGTGTAGGAGCCATGATCTGGCCTTTAGAGAACCTAAGTGGGTATAGTGCAGTGTTTGCAGGTCCATAATGGCTCTGTTAATGAGTTCCATAATGCTGTGCTCCATAGCCTTTCAGATAACATTTGTCTGGCTTATAAGGTGAGAGTTTCCAGGATCTATTATAGTTATACCCTTAATCAATTTATGTTAACATTTGCACTGGGTGTGACGAGGGTGGACAGGATTAGGAATAAGTATATTAGAGGGTCAGCTCAGGTTTGAAGGTTAGTAGACCAAGCCAGATAGGCAGGATTAAGTTGCTTTGTACGTGTGCTGAGGAGGGATGCAGAGTATATTGTGAAATAGATGCTAAGGATGAAGCCGCCAGGTAACAGGAAAAGAGGAATGCCTAAGATGAGGTTTATGGCTGTGGTGAGAGAGGGCATGCAGGTGGATGGTGTAACAGCGCAAGATGCAGAGGGCAGGAAGAAATGGAAACATGATCTACTGTGGCGACCCCTAATGGGAGCATCCGAAAGGAGAAGAAGAAGAAGACGTTGTAGCTCAACCCTTGTGGACTGTGAACACCATTATCGTGCATCATTCCACAAGTATGTAACCTGTATAGAGGCTGCATCTGGACAGAGTGTTTAGGTGAGTGGTGACTTCATATGTCAGCTTGTGTATGACACAGCCAGGGACACTGTCCAGTACCATTGCCACTGTGGTTTGAACTTTGGTAAAGAGATGTTTTAACTAGAGTGTCTGAATCATCAGGTTTTACAGTCTTCAGGTCTGGAAATGTGGCCCTTGTGTAATGACAGGGTGGTGAAATCTGCATTCAAACTGTCTGACAAGAAATTGGTAATGTCAGTCAGATAAGTGTACTTTGTGACCATTTACATTAACTGTGACCCGATCTGAGATTTCCCCTGTAGATTATAAACAACACTAAAGAAAGCTTTAGTGTTGTCTTTGGAATCCTTGCCATTATGTATTTTGAAGCTTGCCTTGTATGTTTAATGAGGGCTTGTATTTTCCCAATGATACTGACCAGAGAGGTTATCCCTTCTTGGTATGTAACTCTTTTTTGGTACAACTTCACACCTTCTATTATATATTTAGTTTATGGCAGGGGTTCATGAGACTAATGCACTTTTACTGTATAAGTGAGAATTTCTTGTGTTTGTGATAGCATGGTCCATGCAACCCTGTATTTAACAGTGTGCATTACTAAAGGATTATGCAGCTGGGACAGTGTTAACCTTAGTAATGCAAACCAATGACAGATAGCAACAACATCATCATCCACAGCACAGTATCAACCCGTGTCATACACACACATGCGTACTGAAGTTCCAAAATGTGTGTAGTACAATGCATACTGGCCACCAATAGAAACTATGGAGTGTTAACACTGGCCAATACAGGGCATGTCACCCTGCCCATGTGTCCAATATGCATGTACATAAGACAGTGCACCTCCACCATGTTCACAAATGGACACCTGCAATTGTGTGTTGCACGCACCCCACACTTACTGTCCACTGTATAACGCATGCTGACACAACTACACACATCAGCCAAATGGCACATGGGCAGATAAAAAAACATAAGGAATAAACACTGGTGTAAACAATACAACATTCCTAATTACAGCTTTAATGCATCATGCCTGCTCAGCTACACCTTCAAGGATATCATTACACTTTACTGCTGACAACATGCTACACATCCAACCATTGCTGTACTTTACTAAAGTCACCCTGTGCATCAGCACCTTGTTAGCCTGTTCCTGCATCAATGTTACAGATGATAGGAGGTGGCACAGGTTTCATCATATGCATAGGGTGTGTTGTTGGTTTGCCAGAGGCCTACACTAAGCCATACAATCGACATGTGTGTGTGAGTGTGTGTGTGTGAGGGCCATGAGTACTGTTATGGGCCATTGTTAAAGCCATGTGTGCGGGTATGTGTTTGCCCTAGGTTTCTGGTTTATGTGTGTGTGTCTGCATGCACACAGTTCCACCATGTGGCTGCCATATACGGGCATTTGTGAGACAGCTGCAGACTGTACCTGGCAGGCTTTACAGATCACCGTCTCTGGCCACAGATACAGAACCTGAACCTGGTAGGGGTGCTGCAGACAGTATCAGGTAGTAATCCAGTTTGAGTACTATCTGAAGACGTTGACATATGTCCACTGGATCCAGGTCCCTGCTGGGACTGGCCAGAGCCACGTGCATGTGGTCTGCTAGGATGGTCTATGGACAGCCCCCCCAACATTGCTGGGGCTGGTACTGGCACTATGCTTCCGGCTGTAACTTGCTGGACATCCACGGTGACCTCCAGCTGGTGATGTTGCTGGCATACGTCCATGTCAACGTCTCAACCGTCCCTCACTGTCCTGATACATGGAGAACATCCAATGTCTCACCCCAATGTCTATCAATGACCTCAGTGTAGTTACATATGGCACCTGCTAGGTCACGGATACTGTCATCTACAAAGGTTTAATGAGCCTTCAGTGCCCTTAGCCCCTGTCTGGTGTACCGCTCCATTCGTGTCTGTGCCTCCATGTCAGCCTGGAACATGCATGTAGTAGAAAGAGGTGTGGCACATCTGCCAGGGGCATGATGACCAGCAGTGCTCTGACGCGAACCCCTGGGCATCTGCCTATGTGGTACCATTCCAGACATCTGGCTATGGCTTCTGTGTCCTGATACATGTGCCATAGATACCACACTGTCCTGGCCAGTGCCAACCGTACACTGTCCCTCAGCTAAGGGCAATGGATATGATGGATGTACAGGCAGTATGACTTTGTGCATGGATGGGGTGGAGACTTGTGTACTGTCGATTGGTGGCCCAACAACAGACCCTGACAAACCTGCCTGTGCCTCAACACCCCTATCCTCATCATTACTGTCTGTCTCAGTGACATCAGGTTCCCTGCTGTACTGAACCAACCCCACCTCGCCACCTGTGAGAGGAAAACAGGAAACACACTTTAAGACCTGAACATGACTTCAAACCACATGCACATATGCACACATGTGCACATGCACACATGTATACATGAGCACACACAAAACTACACTCCTCCCCAAAGCAGACACACACAACACCAGCAATCACAGAACATACACAATAGCAGGTGATGGCGGGGTACAGTATCACAAGCAAAACAGTCATATTACACATGTCAGCATGCAGGACATGTGTTGTTCAACATCATACAGTGCAAGTGTAGTCAGTCCTTGTTACTAACAGTACACATGGCTTTGATGCATGTGTTTTGTTATTAGGTGATGGCCCTCTCCCTGGAACACAATGCACACATGGACACAGCATTGCTGTGCAGGTATTCATAACCCTGTGATGTACTGTGCACCGTAACTCACAGGTGTACATACCATTGCTGGACGTGTATCTGTGTGTCAGATAGGTATCCAGTGCTGATTACAGCCTCTGTGTCTTTAGCAAATAATTGTGTACACATTTTTAGCACATGCGTGATGAGTATTCACACAACATCATCAGTGGTGCATGGATAATTGATGGAATACCATTCGGCCACATACCCAATGTACGGTACTTATGGTGAGTGTAGATCATATTGTGGACATGCCAGTCTCATCCATGACATAGCATGCTAAAACACAACTGCATATTTAAACACTACACATACCCAATATGTGTAATATGACCTAGCCACTCAATAGCATCACAAGACATATATGTGTCAGTTGAGCAAATGGTTATTGGTATGCGTACTGTTTAGAGGTGCATATGTGTGCGCACATGCATCATTATGGCATGTAGCAATGACAGCTATATGTAGTACTGTGGTTACAATAACTGGATGGGGTATAGTACCATAAGCCATCATCATGAAGCATCAGGTGGTCACTCAAGGCTACAAATGTTTCACAAACCAACACTAATCATGCTGTGCCAGAACTGTACTACCTTGGCTAAATTCACCATTTCACAACCAGTTGTTACATGAGTTTGTAAGGAGGCCAATAAGGAGCATTCCCTGACATGAATGTGTAGTGTGTTGTAGAGTGTTTAAATGCCCCAGGATAGGCCTCTACCCTTCAGGTATATTATGTGTAATGTGTGGATGAGATTTTGGATACTGGAGTGTGCCTTTACAGAGGGTTTGGGAATCCTTTATGTGTAGCATGTTAAAATGCTCTGTGTATGACATAGATGTGTATGTTATGTGCATGTTGAGTATCAACTGTGCCTATCCAATGGTCACTACAGTCTAGCCACATTTGTTTGAGATGGTCTGGGTATTGCATGTGTTTGAGGCAGCTAATCACATTAGTGAGATGTGCGTGCTCTTACACCAAACATGCATATCATGCATTATGGGTAGGTGTGTTACATGTGTACATGGCCTACACCTTAACTATGACATGCACTTTTTATTTACAATAATAAATGTAGAACACACTCACCAGCTTCTGTCCGCTGCCTTAATGTCACCCCAGAGGGACCTACATAGAGATGAGACAGTTTGTCAGTGGCCACAACTGTGGAATTGCTACTGTGTGTTTGCAGTCTTACTGTACAACAACAGTTTACATTCATAGGGCTACAGATTATGTTCCAAATGATCAGTATTGCACAACAACAGGCTCCACATATTTGAACGACACACTCCACATCTCACATATACATGATCTACCAATACAGATAACAGTAGTCTACAGATATGCCATGTTACCTGCATACTCCATGTGTGCTTGCTGGGTGGCTGCAAACTCCATCATGGTGTATGTTTGCTGCTGTTGTTGTTGGGCAGGTGCCATCAGGCTCATGAGCAGCTCCTCCACTCTGATGGGGGGGGGGGTGGATATTAACACCACCTCCTGTTGCAAGCTGTTGTCTACGCACATCAGCAGCACACTGACGGACATGTCTGAGAAGATCACTGCAGTGGTGGCATACCTGCTCATATGTCCGGTTATGCAGGCATACCTCATTGACCCTGCGGACAACATCTTGCCACATTGCAGTATGCTCCTGCTGGTCCTTGCTGGTTTGTGAGAACATGAGATGGTAGTGCTGAATCATACTGCTAGTAATGATATCATCTTCAGCACTACTGTAACTTGGGTTCCTGTGGTGGGCCATGATCCCTGGAAGACATAAATACAAAAATATGTCTGAGCAAGTCATATGGCACATTTAACATTATACAGTACAGATATCACTGAACTGCCATATATAGCAACCTATAAGCTAACCGAGAGTGAAACACTGTAACTGCCACTTATCACTGCTCATCCCACAACTGCTTGAAAGTGCCTTGCTCATGCTCTATCTAATGAACCATGTTCTGCACAGCAACAAAATAAAATCACTATATAAGACTATACAAGAGTACCTGGCACACTGTATGCAACACGATGCACCACCTAGCCACAACAGATATACATCAAGCTGATGTGTAAAGAAATATATCATCCATCACAATCAGTGTAAGGTCCAGTAAATGTATTACTGTTATACCACACAACTTGTTAATGCCAAACCCGTGGCCAAAATATGAGCACAATTGGGAATATAGTTCACTTACTGCTGTAGTACACTGTGAATGTTGCTAGATACACAGTTATATGTATTGCCACACATATGTCAAAGGACATGTTACAGACATACCCACACACACACACACATCAGACATAATTACAGGGCACAAAGGTATGACAACCCAGGTAAGCTTTCAGCGTGTACTATACAGTACTGTGTGTCAGTACTTACACAACCTTAATCTTGAGAAATGTAATCTGTGATGAATACAGGGACCACACAAAGCAATGTGGACACCATACTTTGCTGTACAGGCCCAGAGCTTCAATAAGTACTACAGTACATGCAGGATTTGCATTCAACATCGGTACCAATCAATAATCATAGATGTAGTGCTTTAGCCTCCAATGACACATCCTAGTTAAAACCAAGGGACTTAATCACACTGTATGCAATAGCACTTGTTCTGCCTAGCAACAGAATACACAGCTTTTGCTAGGATCAAAGCAAGGACCCATAATACCATAACATAAACAGTTTCCCACTAAGCTATCCCATAGATACATCTCTTTGACGTATTCACAAATATATTGACTATTACAGTCAGTCAATAGTACAGAGAATCTATTGCAACAAGTAGATGTAGGTGTTATGAGTATATATAAATATATATATATATATATATATATATATATATATACACACACACACACACACACACACACACACACACACACACACACACACACACATATACACATCCATTTGTCTACATATACATATATATGTAGGCACATATACATTTCACCTTTCACAGTGAGAATATCAGTTATACAAAGGATGCCAAGTGTACAGTAATGTAATAAAATCGCACAGTCTTGGGATAAATGCATTGAAGGTGTTCACAGCCCAGGTAGCTTTAGCAGGCCTTATTGGCTTCAACATTGCAAACTGAACAAACCACCCACAGTGTTTAACCACCACATGTCATATGCCAGCACTGTATGCTGTATTGTTTGTCACACACTAAAACCTACATACAAATATGTGCATACTAACCTTCACAAACATATATATCTCCCCTATTCACAAACAGTTGCAATATGTCCCCTGCTCTATGCACATATACAGATGTGAATATATATGAAACATATATTTCTCCATATGTGTGTGTCATACACACACATGGTCCACACTGTTGTAAGTCCCTGGACCTCACAGCTGATCTGTTGGGCCTTGCTGCAACACAAACAGGTGTCACATATGAACACAGACTAACATTAGGGGGGTATATATGGCAACAGATGCTAGATAAGCATACTAGACTGCTACAGCAGTTTCCAGTGCTAAGCTACACTTTAATATGACTATCATGCATGTGTTGTTCTGTCACACCCATGTTTATATAATGTCAGCACTAATCCCCCCAACAGCCATTGGCCACACTACTGTACAGAACACAGATAACATGGATCAGATCTTTGACATTTAATGCTGAGCTACACAATTCACAGGTATGTCCCACTGCCCACAGGTACACACAGTATTGTCCATAGCAGTAGTTAAGTAGAACATCTGTGCATAAAGAAGTACTGCTGCCACATATGAATGTTTCACATTATGTAGACTATTCTTCAATAACATCTACTACATGCCAGTAAATACATATGTGTCACATACCTTTCCTTTGTATAATTTGGTAATATTTCTTTTTCCCTTTCTCTGTCACTCTCTCTGTCAGTCTCTGCAATAGAGTGATTGAGTTTGTTGGCAGAGATTGCTGCCTGCTTTTGTAGGAATTTGCACATGAGCAGGTGATGGTCTCTGCATCAATTAGTGACCACCATTTGCTAATTGCATGCAGCCTGTCTAGTAATTGCAGTAATCACTGTCATAGCAACCAAGTACTATAAATTGCTGACTCATGTAGGTGTGGCCCTTTCAGCTTTCCAAGATGGAGATCATCCTTGTTTGGTGTGGACAACATTATTTCAGACAGAATGTTGGTATAGTTCTTATATCAGAAGCCAGGGGTGTAGCCAGAGATTTACATTTTGTACTCAGACCTAATGTTGCTGCTTCCAGTACCCACTTGTCAGTGTAGAAATGTACTCACCCCTAAAAATGCTACCCCAACATACATGGAAAGATGTACTTTATTTTCAGTTGTTACAATTAACTACCATACAAAGCTAGTTATAGAGATGTATTCCTTTGGCACAAGAATTGTTTGTGAACTGCTATACTGTGAATATTCATTTACTCAGTTCTAAACAGTTTGTGCTTTTTTAGTGTTGACATTAGCACAAGCTGCTCAGAAAAACTGGACACATTTCAGTACTGTGAGTATGCTTACCTACATCCTTGGTAGACCCTGCACACACAGGTATATTCTACATTTGGGTAGGGTTGCAGAAGTATAGAGAGAGTAAGTAGTATTGTGTGGATTTTATCTTGCTGGACTTACAGGGTTGCTGTGTATATGTTAGTTTATCAAGGCAAGTAGTCTGTCTGCATAACTCCCAGCTGTGGACCTATCCACATGATAGCCAGAGAATAGCCTGTTATTTTTTGTCTGTGCACCACACAGGTCTTTTCAGCAATTAAGCAATGGCATTCTTACAGTTGGTTGCTGCCAGTACATGGCTACATCCATTTGTATTTCAGTGTTGTATTCCTACATAAGGGTATGCTTCCGAAACTCCTTCCAAAGCTATTTGCACAGTGTGTAACAGCAGAAAGGCTAATATGCCTCTGTGTTTCTGCCTCTGCCAGACCTCTCAACCAATCACGTACATATTTGAACAGACCCAGGGGAAAAGTCAAGAAAAAGTCAGGGACAATCAGAGACAACTTTAAAATATTTGTGCCATTAAGCTGAAACATTAAGAGAAACAGTAGCATATGAATTAATACACCTTTTCTGAAGTAAAAGAAGTGTCTAACTCAATTATTGTCATTATTCATTAAGTGTAATTCACCACCTTTCTGGCCAATGTCAGTAGTTTTAGGAGGGATTCAGAGGGACAGAGCTAAAATTTGTGTCAAAATCAAGGACATCCCTAAAAATTAGGGACAGTTGGGAGGTATGGCCTCTGCCCTAAACAGATATGCCAGTGTTTGCCCTGTTGTGATACTGTGTGGGGTTCTAAAATTATGGTGTAACATTATTTCCTGCTAGAATGGCTGCTTCTTTTATCACAGTCATGTAATGTAATCCCACAACAATTGTTGGTCAACATCCACAGAACAAGTTGTGTGGTATGGTATTCCTAATTTTCCTTTACATTCACTCATTCTGATGCATGATATAATTATTTAAGCACTAACTTGATGTATATCTATCGTGACTTAGTGGTACTTCATGTTGTGTAGTGTGTGCAAGGTCTGATGTTTGAGACTTACAGAGGTGTTTTATTTTGCTCCTGAGCAGAACAAGGGCCCTCACATACAGAGTGACTAAGGTACTTTTAAGCAGTTATAAGTGGGTTTGCACGGGTTTGCGCATTGTTGCACATTGCTTAGCCAAGCGCAAACAAGCGCAAACTTGCACAAACCCGCTAACTACTGCTTAATAGTGCTAACTCCTGCTCACCCCCTCGCTAATTTCTTTGAAAGAAAAGAAAAATGGGGAGATAGGAAAGTGGTGAAAAAGGGGTACAAAGAGGGAAAGACAGTATGTAAAATAGCTCAGGATGCGCAGGACGGGTGTAGGGAAAGTCCATAGCTGCCCATTTCTTCAACAGCAACAGCTGTACAGATGCAATAAATTTGGAGGTAGATATGAACCCTTCAACCACTGAGAGAGGGGTGAGGACAACAAAGTATGTTGTAATGCCAATTAAATAACATTTCATGTGTCCAGTGGACATGTGTGCAAAATGGGCAGCTATGTATGGGCCGTCATTTTTTTTTGGGAGCAGATTGCCCTCTTTATTTTTCAGGTGAGAGTGGAATGTGGGGTAGGGGAAGTAGTTATATTTGGGGAAGTAAACAGACAAGACAAACAAGACACATACAGGGGTGGTATATGACACATGTGGTAGGTGAACACCTTTGACGGGGAGGGATGTTTGGAAATCGCAAGCCCATGAGCTCCCAGATGGAAACAGTGGGACTGACGTCCCCACCCATGGGCAGTCACCACTGCACCTTCATGGCACAGAGGGTGGCTGTGCTGGGGCTGTGTAGGATGGGCAGGCTGACCCGGGAGTTGCGCCACTCAGGCCTCAAGCTGGCATAGAGGTTCTGCAACAGAACGTTCATTCTCTCTACGCATCACAGCCCGGACCGTTCAAAGGGTGATAGGTGATCCTCCACTCATGCTTGCACGGGGGGGGGGCGAGCCCCATCCCCTGCAGTGCTTCCACCCGAAGGTGGCACAGGGCCAATGGAGGAGGAGGTCCCAGGCTGGGCACCAGATCTGCTGGTGCCAGGTGCCATGGCCAGCTGAGGTAGGACAGGTGGGTCCGCTGGGACCGGCCTTCCCATACAAACTATGTTTTGGAGAGTTTAATAAAGATATGGGTTAGTAACAGTCAACAGCATTCCCAATTAATTATAACAGCATGCAGAAGTATTCCCATTAAACCAACACCAGATTTTCAACAGTTGAAAAGCAAGCATAGCACATGCATATATAGAACATTAGTGGACATTACAACAGCATGCAGGTTGAATTGATGGCAACAGGCCACCAATACTGTGGTATTTTAACAGGGCACATGCATAGAAATAAATGCAAATATTTATAAACCAATAGGACATATGTCCCAACAAATGTTTTGAGATTAGACATACCTATTGAGGTGTGGAATTGCATTTTTATGCGCATACGTAAGGTGGGAAAAGATAGCTCAATTAACAACTTATATATCCTTCTAGTTTTCACTACATTCCTATTAACTGCAGTTATATGTCCCTTACATGTACTATTACACTACCCAATGTTCTTATATTGTGCAATTGGATTTTGCTATATCATTACATACATGAGCTGTATCTTACATACAAACTGTCCAAGATGCAGATGTTACTGCAACATATTTTGAGAGTTGCTCACACACACTACTGCTAAGATGGTACACTGACAGATCTACTTTCATATCATTATCTACATATGTTCAGGTGAAAGTATCAGTTATATGTTAACAGCTCCCTACATTTCTGGCAGCACACTGACATTTCTGGGGAACACAATACCAAGCTACTCATGTACCAGATTAACCTGTACATGCTGACCATGAACCAACGGTTGAGGGCTGTAAATATGCATACAAGATACTGGCACTCCCTTCATCCATGTTATATGGGCCTACCCAAGTGTGGGTTGACACTGCTTAATACAACAATATTATTTGTAGAATGCAACAGTACAACAACATATCAAAGAAAATGACACAGATGCACTTCATGAATCATACATTTATTAAAGGATTATTACACCTTTATTTATTGGGTTAAAGGCTCTCTCATTTATTTTATATAACAGTACATGCAGAATAATTACTAACTTGCCTCATGACACAGCCTTTGTAGCCTATCTTCATGGGCTTGCTGGTTCATAGCTTGGACACCTGCAGCTGTGAAGTAAATGCAGTGATATTGAGACATACCTATCCATAGTATAGACAAGCATAGCAATTCATAACTACTTAATACAATGGCAACTTACTCAGTACTGGGGCATTAGGCATCGTACGGGATTCCTTGATCCACTGGTCCAGCTGATCCTCCCTACGTCACATCAGAATTATGGTGCCTGACCTGCTCACCAGTCTGAGGAACACCAGTGGCACTGGTGCGATCACGGACAAGACTGTTCCAGGCCTCCGTTTTATATTGGGTACCCTGGTACTGGCCCTGCAGGAGTCTTTCCTCATGATTGTGGACAAGGAGCCAAACCATTACTTTGAACTCCTGGATGCCCCAGCGTTGCGCTCTAAATCGAGTGCCTTCTCCAACACCAGCCATGCTGACTGCAGAAGGAAGGTACAGCCAGTTATAGCATGTATTCCCACCTGTGGAGCTTAAATATGCCTCATTTCCCGCACTTATTTGTGATTGACCAGTTTTGGAAAAACTCAGCGGAAGGCACGCCTGCTTAGCTGATGTTGGCAATGTTTAAAATTTATTTGATAGATATGTGTCAGTTGAAAGTGCATGTTTGTGAAATGCTGTCATGGCTTAGTGGTTAAGTACTGTGACTACAGTGCACAGTATCCTGAGTTTGAGCCCTGTCACTGCTTTTTATTTTCTTGCTGGGGAGACCTGACTGGTTAAGGTACAGTAAAGGAGGTGTGAGTGTGTTTAACTGACTTTGCTCAACTTTGCCCGACTTTGCCCAACTTTGCTCGACGTTGCCTGACGTTGCGCTGGTTAGTGTGGTGCGCAGCTACGCACAAATATGTTGCAGTTGGGCTGGTTAGCGCGATGCACAGCTATGTGCAATTGTATTTAAATATGCTCAATAATGGTAAAATATGCTTAGCAGTGCTTTATATTGCTTAAAATAGGGTACTCATGCCTCAGACTGCATAACCATTTCACCTTCATATATATATAATTCGTTCACTACATTTAACATTTCAATGCTTTTTACAAAACTTATACATAAAAAATGTCAGGAAATATTTTTGTATACAGATTTTCCACAGAAAATGGAACGTACAGTAGTGGGACTCGAACCAGGAATGCCTTCTCTTTTTGCAAAGGCTCTAACCACTACGCTATTGTTATTTTGTTTAATTTGCATATATTTTTCATATTATCCTCTTTTGGTGTCTAAGCTGCTAACTGTAGCTAAGCAATGGGCAAACCCACGCAAACCCGCACAAATACGGGCAGCTATATTGGAAGAAAAAAAAATCTTTTTATTTTTAGTTTTGTCAGTTGTTGGGGGGAGATATATGGGGGAGTGTAGTGTTATATTGTGCACATGTGAGCAGACTCGCTCATGTAACTTGAAATTGCGGCATTTCTTCATTACAGGAGCGTGGATTTTTGGACTGCTCGGTAGTCTGACATGCCCCCTACACCCGTCCATGCTCCATGTAAGCTTTAGAGTTGAGGCAGCGCTTCCTCATTAATATGCATGGCGCTGCCATCATACTCTTACACTGGCGCTTCCATGTAAGACTAATCTAGTCTTACACGGAAGATTAGTAAATCCGGGGGAGTATGTTTACAGAAGTTGAGGTGCTGGTGAAGTAGGAGGCCTAGATACCTCTGTTGCTTGACAAATGAAGTGAAGTAACTGAAGCATCCTTAATGTTGACAGTAAATATTTTTTTTTTCATTTTTGATGAGTGTTAAATAACATCACATGGATTCACATCATTTAGTTGAAAGCTGTACATACCAAACCACAAATCATTACACCTAAAAGACTAAACTGCAAAACACCAAACAATGGTAAAAACAAAAAAATGTTTTTTTGCAGGGAGGCAAGCTGCCCACACCCACCACACCCCTTGTTAATTATATTTACTAAATCTGAGACCACATTACAGTGGGGAAGGGTAAATTCCTTGATCCCTGCTGTTCTGCAATCTCATATAGAAATTTCCTGCTTGTTTCAGTGGGTCAATGTTTTGCACTTTGATTGCAGTCCTTTCTAGTTCAGCATTTAAGCATTTTGAGAAAACTATGGATTAAACATCCCAGTAAATTTATTGATATGGAGCTAGCTCAAGATGGCAGTAAAATCTTCCTGAAGATTATTCTTATGAGTTCTAGGATTCCTGGTAGCTCTTGTGAGGAAAATATCATCTGGATATGGCATACATATGATATGTGGTTCCGGGGAAGATCATTTATAAAGAATGAAAAGAGAAGAGGACCAAGTACAGACCATTGTGGCACCCTTCTGTGGGTTGTTCCTGAAAGTCGTTACTGGGACCCAGTGTAGTACAGTATATTTCATGTACCATAAGAACTGTATCAGAGACCAATTGGCATAATGGTTAATGTCTTTGCTTCCTATGTATAAGGTGCAAGATTCAGTCTTGACCTCTGGCCAGTATCTGTATGGAGTTTGCATGTTCTCCCTGTGTCTTTGTAGAGTTCCTTCCACCTCTCAAAAACATGCTGTTTCCACCTCAAACTCAGCCAATAATGGAGTTGTGGGTAGCAGCACAGACTGTCGATGGTGCCTACAGGGGGAAGCGTTGTATGGACAAAATCCTTTGAGCATCAAATGTGGTGTGTAGCATCCTCTAGATAGGAGAATGTGGATCAGAGGCTGCACATAATGTCAGGGCTAGCCACTTGACAGTATAAAAATCGGCTCTAGCTGATTCGGTTGTGTTGACTAATGTTGCCAAAAATGGGCATACAAATTTGCCAGTGATAGGTGGGTTGAGGAACCAGTCTTTTCAACCCTACACGTACCCATGCTAATGGTGGGAGGGGTGTATGTGTCATAAAAGCCATGGGTCAATAAGCTAAGGGCAATCTGGAGTCCAGTTGCCCAGCTTGGATTACCTGTTTGCTTTGTTGAGCAAAAAGATGGATGTAAAACCAGTCAACCCACCAAAGATGAAGCAAGGATTAGTACCCTGAATGTAGGTTTACTGATAGGATGCAACTTGGAAGCAGATGACTTGTTGGTAAGGATGAGGCTGGACATCTCTTGTATCCAGGACACAAGATGGAAGGGCAATGCTTCAAAATGGTATGGAAATTGTGGTGAGGGAGAGGCTTCAGAAATCAGTGAGGGATGTTATCTGAATCAGTGACAGACTTATGACAATCAGTGTAATGATATGGCAATATTCAAAATATCAGCCTAAATTTCACAGCAGGATTATGACAGTGAGGAAATGAGTGTATTCAGACAGCAGTTGCAGGACCTACTAGATAAAGCAGGACAACATGAGTTGGTGTTGATAATGGGTGACCTAAATGCACACATCAGGACAGAGAAAACAGCATATGAGGACAACCTGAGTCCACATGGGTGAGAAAACAGGGATAAAGAAGGGGAGGCTATTCTAGATTGCCTGTCTTGCAAATGGCTTGATGGTGACCAACACATGGCTCAGCAGGAGAGACAGTCACAAGCTCACTTACCAGACTTGCCAACATGCAACTCAGGTGGGCTATCCAACTAGGTAAGGAAAGGACATTGGGATAGAATCAATGATTGCAAAGTTATCACTAAATAAATATTTGTCTCAGAGCACAAACTACTGGTTGCAACAATCAACTGCAAGCAGTGATCAGAGAAGGCTCTAAGGTCAACAGGGACTAGGCTGAAGACCTGGAAGCTGACTGGAGAGAAAGCACAGGAGTTCAAGGAAATTCCTGGGGGGGGAGGGGTCTAGCACCTCAGTTAGAAGATGAAATTAGGTGGAGCTGAGGAAAAATGGGAGAGCCTCAAAACAGCATCTGTGAAGACTGTAGAATAGATATGCGTCTAAGCCAGGTATGGAAAATAAGTACATAACGAAAGCTGGTGGTGGAATGCAAAAGTCATAAAAAACAAAAAAGGAGTGCATGAAATAGTGGGAAATAGAAAATCCAGATCAGGCTAAGAAAGAATACTGATTGGCTAACAAAGAGGTTAAGAGAGCAGTTGCAATAGCAAAGTACAAGGCACCAGAGGTTCTATATCAGCTTCTAGAAAATGACTGAGAAGAAGGCACTAAGAAACTCCATGAGGTTACAAGGCAAAGACAGAAAGATAAAGAAGATAGTAATCAGATACACTTCATAAGTGATGCCAGCAACAACCTGCTCACCAGTCCACAGGACATCAAAGTCAGATGAAAGGAATACTTCCAGCAGCTTCTGAATGAAGAAAACCCCACAGAAGCTGTTCTTCCCTAGACACAGTCTATGGTGAAAGAAGTGAAGGATTCCACCCTAGAAGACGTATGAACAGCACTAAGGAAAATGGCTCCTGAGGGCACTCAAAGCAGTATGGAGAGAGTATGGAGAGAAAGATGAATCCCAGATGACTGGAGAATAAACATACTAGTCCTGGTATGCAAGAACAGAGGGGACATCCACAACTGTGGGCAATACAGAGATATCAGACTCTAGTCACTTTGCATGAAATTTCTGGAGAGTGATTGATAAATATGCAGGGTAGAAGAAAGTAAGATGGACAATGAACATTTCAGATTCAGATTAGAATGAAGCACAAATGACTTGATGTATGCAATGAGACAGATAGATGAGAAACAGCTAGAGATAAGGAAAAGTCCAAGGTGAAAGCATATGCCAAGATCCCAAGAAAGCTGATTTGGCCAATTCGGCAGTGGTTAAAAGTCCCAGAAAAATTGATAGAATTAGTTTAGACTATGTACAAAGAACAAATGACAGAAGTACGAACAGTGTTTGGTCTCAGGAAGAAGTTCCCAGTAGGAGTGGGTGTGCATCAAAGTTCAGCTCTGAGCACACTGCTGTTCATACTGGTGATGGACTACATTAACAAAGAGGTTGGAGGGAACTGGAGAAAGATCAACAAAGCTGCTGTATGCAGATGATGTGGCATTACAGGCAGACTCTGAGCAAGAATGTCTGCTAAGCATAGGGCAATGGAATGCAAAACTGAAGGGACATCGGATGAAACAGAGTACAGATAAGACAATTGTAATGGCAGCAAATGGGAGAAGTTAGAATAAGCTGAGAAATGACATAGGAGGGAAAATAGTGGAACAGATTAACAGTTTTAAGTATCAGGGAGGGATGGTTGAGGAGTAAGGAAGTCTAAATGAGGGGGTCAAATCTAGAATCAAAGGGGCTGCATCCAATTGTCACAGAGTATCAGGGGTAGAGTATTACATAAAAATGATAAAGAAGCTGAAAAGTAAGGTCTACAAAACACTGGTATGACCAGTACTACTGTATGGTACAGAAACCTGGGCAGTTAAAGGCAGACCAGTTAAGGAAGCTCGAGGTGATGGAAATGAAGTGCCTGATATGGTTGGTAGGATGCACACTGTGGGATAGACAAAGAAATGAAGACATCTTAGCAGAAGCCAAAGTAGCACCAATTGCAGAGAAGGTCAAAAAGAACATATTATGGTGGTCTGGGCGAATATTAAGAGCAGCAGAGAAACAGAAAGCAATCTGGTGAAGAAAATTTGGGACAGACAGGAAGAAAGCAAGAGGAAATAAGGGAATCCAATAAAGAGATGGATGGATTGTGTGAGAGAAGACCTGTGACAGTCAGGTATGACTGTTGAAGAAGGTAAGAAAGTAGCACTGAATAAAGAGAGATGGCAACAGTTGACATCACACCCTGGCCCCATGTATAAAACATGAAAAGGGGATTGATGATGATGAACTGGATCCACATGTGCAACATTTCTCTTTTTCTGTTTTATTGTGTTTTTTTAGTTTGAATGACTATTTCTCATTCATTTTACTGGATGACATACTTAAAATTGCTTACTTAAGTTCTCTACTGAGTGTGGTTTTATAAGGTTTCTATATGTTGTTAGAAATGAGTTGTCTCGTGAGAAGCTTTCTAATTTCATTAATTTGCAGTTTTCAATATATTTTTATAGTGCTAGTTCAGTTTGTGACATTATTTAGTATAATAATGGTCATTTTCAGGATTTGTTAGTTTTGTACTTTTCTTGTGATTTTATGTAGTTTAGTGTTAATTGATCTAATTATAAACTATTGGGTCCATTCTACTGGTAATACAATTTACTGATTTATGGTTTGCAATTTTGTTTTTATTTGTTTTTTTTCCCTTGTAGAAAAAAAAAATCACATTAGATTGATTAAGTAAGAGTTTAGTTTAGGTTGTAGGAATATTTTTTTTTGGGGGGTAGCATTTATTTTTTCATTGTATGGAGTTTTTTTTTTGTAGTTTAACCACAGCTGAGGAAGGTTATTTTTATTGTACATATTTTAATTGGTTGAAGAGTTTATAACTTGTAGAATGTGGGTAAGTGCACTAACAATGTACACAGAATGTCCATAAATAGAGTTCATTCATCCTGAAATGAGATATATGAATTTATTACACCTTCATAAGTGAGTCTATTAAGCTATATCTAGCTTTGTACTCATCTATAAGACTGCCTATCTATATGTACTTACAGACAGATGTGTAGATATATGCTTGGTATAATGTTGTAGTTGCTAACAACTGGCAATGCTGTGCAATAAATGTCTCACTTGAGAGTGCTGACACTTAAGCACAAATGATAAAATAGACATCTGAATGTGTAGAGCAAAGTAGCAGGACAGTACTCATGACAATCCAGTGTTGTTAAATGGTCCACTTGACAATGCCGGAAGCCATTGCATAAATATACTTTCTGCCAGATTCACAATGGCTTGCATGGAGTGTAGGAGTAGAGTAAGACTCCATGCAGCCATCATGTCTGACGAGCGATCCAGGAACAGCTTGTATGGGTGTGTAAGAGAGCTCTTAAAATGTCTCCTACATGGACAGGGCTGGGATATGCAAATTACCTCACTTGCAGCCGAAAGGCATGCAAATGAGGTAAATTTGCGATCCATGAAGCACAAACCTGTCCAAGTAGGAGCTGTGTTAGCTGCAGAAATGTACTCACTTGACAACTGAGTACCGTTCTGCAAATAGCACAATGGAGCCTTGTCAGCTCTAAGTAAAGGTTGCATATGGTTGAGGAAGCATGCCAATTGCCAAATATATGGCCATTGGAAATGTTCCCAGATGCAAAATTAAAATAAAAATACTTTTTTTTTTCGGCGATTTCCAATGTTTAAGTGTAACGCAGCGCCGCGCAAACGGGGTGTGCTAAAAAAAATCATAAAATAAGAAAATAAAAGCCACAAACGTGGAATCTATAAAAACTGCTAAATTACAATGTAAGGGAATAGCAGGCTGAAGACAACATGACCACTGAGTAAGGGTTGCTAAGGGAAGAAGCCCAGTCTAAGACATGTAACCAAGCATTAGTAGGCAATCCTATGTAAATGAGTGTTAGGATAGTGAATCACACTTTTACATAGCAAATGAGCACAGTCAGTGGAGTGTAGAAGTAGGATATGGGGAGTAACAGAGTAACAGATAGGTGACATCACAAGGGGGGTATGTATGAAAGTAGTGAAGCTCATAGGAGCAGAGTGGCATGTGTCAGCTCTCAGTTAGACATCATGAAAAGAGGTGTGTCAACAAGTAGGCCAGGGAAAGCCAAGAAATAGAAGGTGTATACTGTGGATAACACCAAAGTTTCTTGCTGAGCGGGTATGCGCGCGTGTGCACGCCTGTAAACCCGAGTAAGACATAGTGCGCGCGTGAAAGCATGAGTGCGCTCGTTTAAGCCGGAGTAAGCATGTATAAGGCTGTTTAAAGACCTGTAATTGCGTTTGCGCTGGTGTGCACGCGTTTTAACCCAAATAAGCAAGTTTTAGTCCGTCTAAGCATGTGTGCACGCGTGTGAGCTGCTGTGAGCATGTTTGCGCTTGTATGCGCATCGCTCCCCCCTGAGGAAACAGAAAGGAAAAAGGAAGCACAACAAATAGTAGGAAGCTACCAGGGAATACTAGTAGAGCTAGTAGGTGAAAACAATCAGAATCAGGCAATTACACAGGCAGAACATTAGCCCAGCCCAGCACTTAAAACTCTGCAAACAACAGTGCAGTGTGTTTCTCTAAAGAGACACTGCAACACTGGAGTAAGCTACTAGAAGTGAAAACTGAAAAAGCTTCACTCAGACAAAAAATGCTAGGGGCTGCCATTGTTGTTATAAGGCGACATATGCAACATGCTGAGGGTGGTGACAATGCAAATGCTACCGGACAACCCACAGTGAGGAGACGGAGAAGAGTGTACAGGCCCAGGGTCACCTACCAGGGGTTACATGAGCTGGACATAGTGGAATGCTATAGAGTGGACAGAGACCTCCTGCAGCAAATTGTTGAGCTGTGCAGGCCACACCTCACACACAGAACCAACAGAGGGGAACCCATCCCAGTGGAAACCAAGGTATGTGTTGGCCTAAGAATACTAGCAACAGGTACCTTCCAGAGACCAACTGGTGATATGATGGGATATCACAGGCATCAGCATCCAGGGTACTGCACCAGTTCCTGGATGCCATGTCAGCACATGTCAGTGACCATGTATATTTCCTCAATTCCCATGAGGTATTGGCCAGCAATATGCGTCTCTTCCAGCAAATAGCAGAATACCCTGAGGTAGTGGGTGCAATAGACTGCACGCATATACGCATCAAAGCACCAGCCGGTGAGCGGGGTAGGGCCTACATTAACCGCAAGGGCTTCCCCTCCATCAACTGCCAGGTTGTGTGTGATGCCCAGGGCATAATAATGAATGTGTGTGCTGGCTGCCCTGGAAGCTACCATGATTCCCATATCTGGCATCTGACGCAGCTGTACCAGACATTTGCCAATGGGGACATCCCACATTGTCACTTAGTGGGGGATGCTGGCTACGCACTGGAGCCGTGGCTGATGACACCCATCAGAAATGCACACACACCTGACCAGGAACGCCATAATGAGGCACATGCACAAACACAAAATTTAATTGAGCGTGTGTTTGGGTTGCTCAAGTCACAGTTCCGGTGCCTGGACACATCTGGTGGAGCCTTGCAATACTCACCAACTACATGTACCCAGATTGTCATGGTATGTGCTATGCTACATAATGTGATTCTGTGAAAACAGCTGCAGCAGGACCAGCATAGGCCTGGGCCAAACAGCCCCCCCACCATTGCCAAGGTCATCACAGGCAGAGCGTGACTCAGAGGAGGAACAACCTGAGCCTGCCCCAGTAGACAGAAGGAGGCGTGCCCAGTATGCCTTGGCCTTGGCAAAGAGGCAACGCATAGCACATACACTGGCTCAGTAGGAACCCTGGAAATTATACCTCTCTATGACTCCCACATATAGTGAAAGGGATGCCTACATTGACACAACCTGCTTTCAAACATGTGCAGGGAGTGTAGTATGTGCATCCGACATAGGCAGCCCTGCAGCACCACCTGAGGCATGATTGCCATGTGTTAAGCAATGTAAGGTAGTGCTAAACAGCATTTACCACCATGTAGTATATGCAAACTTGATGACCTTGAGTATCATCCTACCCTCACCAAACATGATGCCACAATATGAAGACAAGATGATCAATTAAAACAATTGGCTTAAGTATTGGTGTCAGTGAAAGGGGATCCAATGCCTGTCAGCCTGGGATGACATGCTCGACAAGACATGATGCTTCACTAGGGATGGCTTTCACCTGTCACCTGTGGCCTTTTGGATATTGCCAAAGGCTCTTGTCACCCCAATAGTGCCTTTTTTAGGTAAGGTTCAAAAGACAAACCCACCTCCATAAGTATCACAAGGGATAAGAAACTAAAAGTAATGCTACTCAATGCCAGAAGTCTAGACTGCAAGATGCACACACTCCAAACTCTCCTCAGCATGGAGAATGTTCATATCTGTGCAGTAACAGAAACCTGGTTCAAGGCTCCCAAGAGCACTCTAACACTAACAGGTTACACCTCATACCATGCTTTACAGCTGCAAAACATGGAACAAACTACAAAAGGAGGGTGAGTATCAATATTTGTCAAAGATACCCACACCCCCAGGTTGGTGGCACAGCATGAAGCATCAGAGACTATCCATGTGCAACTAACAGTGGGTAAAACTGCCTTCCAGTTCATAGCCACACTTGGAACCACATTTGGCTGACTGGGGAACACATGAAAATATGAAAGTCTCCCCAAACACCATTATATTGGGCGACTTCAACTACCCAAACATAGACTGGGAGCATTACCCTAGCTGCAACACCCTAGCCCAAAGGTTCCTAGAATTTATAAACTCAAATGCTATGGAACAACTTGCTACCACTCCCACAAGAGGGGAAAACATACTGGACCTGATCATCACCAACATGGGGACTCTATGCCCAAGACCAGAAGTGTATCCCTCACTGGTAACATCAGACCATAGAGTAAACTCACTGGATATTCACATCCCGACCCCAGCCCATGGCCAGAAAACCACAGTGAAAAATTTCACTAAAGCAAATGTCACACTCCTCAAAACCGAGGTGGAATCCTTCACAGCCCCTGTGCCTGTGGAAAATATGGCCCAGACCTCAGAACCCTTTATAAACACATTCTATGAACACCTTCAGGAATGCATGGATCATGCAATCCCAAATAAAACCAAGATCCAATCCTCCAAAGGCAGGCATCCTGTCTGGTGGAGCACAGCCATAAAAAAACATACAATACAAGGAGGAAGCTACTATATGATAGAGCAAAATCCCAAAAAAGGGAAGGCATCTCTGATCAGTATTATTGAAAAACTACGGCTACACATAAAATCGTCTAAGGCCATCATTGAGATAAAAATTGTACAGGACACTAAGGATAATCCCAAGGCTTTCTTTAGTTATGGTAGGAACCTGGGTGGGAATTCCCAGATATGCTCAGAATTAGTCCAAAATGACAAACAATACACCAAACCCACAGACATTGCCAACATCCGAGCTGACAGGTTCAGTGCAAACTCCCCCCCTCCCCACCAAAAGGGCAAATATCTATCCCAGCAGAGTGCTGGCCCCCTGACATCTCAGATGCCCAGGTAACAGCCAGCTTCTCCAAAGCAAAACACACAGCATCAATGGGACCAGACAGTGTCCTGGGCTGTGTCCAACATGAGCCCCAAGAAGAATTGAACACAAACATAAAACCACTGTTCAATCTCAGCCTTACCACAGGATATGTACCCAAAGAGCAGTGTACAGCAACAGTGGTCCCTCTCCACAAAGGTGGTGCCTCAGTGGATACTGCAAACTATTGGCCCAGAAGCCTGACTAGCTTGGTCTGCAAAGCTATGGAAAGGATCATCATGGACCTCAGAAATAAAGATATTGGGGACCTACAGACACTGGATCCTACCCAGTTTGGCTTTGTTAAGGGCGGATCCTGCCTCTTAAACCTGGTTGAGTCATTTGAAACAGTCACCAAGGCCATTGACGAGGGGAAGGTGGTCCACACAGCCTACCTGGACCTTGCAAAAGCCTTCCATACAATACCCCACTTGGTCATTATAGATAAGCTCATCAGCTTCAATATAAACCCCTATGTCACTAGATGGGTTGCAAACTGGCTCAAGGACAGAACCCACATGTTCAGAAATGCTGGAGCCATGTCAGACCCCAAACCAGCTACAAGTGACATCCCACAAGGCTCAGTCCTGGGACCTCCCTTGTTTGGTATATATTTCTTGGAGGTACAGGCCAACACAGAAGGACTGTGGCTGAACAATTTTGCAAATGACTGCAAACTGGGCGCCATAATCGACCCTCCAGCTGACACAAGCATCCTACAAAAGGGCCTCATAGAAACAGACAACTGGTGCCAGAGCCATGCCCTCAAGCTAAATGCAAAAAGTGTATAGTCATCCCCTTTGGCAAAAACTAAGTGCCCACAAATTACCACATAGGTGGTAACCCATTAAGTATGGAAGAATTGATAAGGGACCTGGGAACCCAAGTTGATAGCAATCTCCCATTTGACAACCACGTGGCCAATGTGTTTAGAAAAACATTTCATATAGCCCACCTAATCATGAAGGTATTCACATCTAGATCATGGGAGGTCTTTACTCATCCCTCATCAGGCCCATAATTGAGTACAATGCCCCTTGTGTGATGTACCTTATCAGACACCTGCAGCAGCTGGAAAGACCACAAAAGTACCTCACCAGGAGGATCAAAGGGCTCAAACACATGCCATCTGCTGCCCAGTTAAAGAAACTGCAGCTCCACTCAGTGGCATACCGCCTGCCCAGTGGTGGTCTGTGCCTGATGTATAAAACCATGTCCAACCTGGAATCAATGGACATGCTGTACCTTGGAAAATCAGAATCCCATCAAGCTATGCGCTCAAGAGACCTGATCCTCAGGACTGAAATAAATAGGACATGCTGGAGTGACAGATTCATGACCCAGAGGCTCCCTCCACTCTTGAGTAAACTCCCACTCCAGGTTAGCCAGAGTCCCTCATTGACTCTCCTCAAGAGGAATCTGGATGAGTGGATGGGAGATTGTAGGTTTACCCTGGGTATCACTTCTATGTCACTGTTAGACAGAGGCACAATATACTAACCTTGAAAAATGTCATGGCAAACTCCACTTAAACTGTGTGTTGAAAGCCAAACACACTCTGGCTAGGATTATAAATGCCCTAGGGCAGATAGCCTAGTATGAACCTATGAACAGTATCACACACACCAACTAGTACAACTGGTCAATGTGGAGTAATGTTTGGCAATGTCCACCCAAGTTGGTGAATACACAGCAATGTTGGACAAGCCTGGTTTAAGTAGGCCATAGCTGAACAAAATGCTCATAGTTGCCCAACTGGCCTTTGACCAGTCTGGTCTGCTCAGTATGAACATTTAAAGCAGTGATGGGATTCAAACCCATGATACTGTGCACTATAGTGAAAGTACTGAACCAGTACACCATGACAGCATTGTAGTGTTCAGTTAGTATGAAAGAATGTTGACAAGTCTGCAAACTATCCCATGGAAACCCTGCAGGCACAGCACAATCCCTGTTGAGTTATGACACAAAGGAGTCTGGCAGTAAGAACACAACATGACTTCCAACACACAGTATAAATGTCAATATTGGTCATGTTCACACACAGCCACAAATGTAGTGGACTTCAGATCACAACATATGGAAAGGTCACACTGGGCATGCTCACACACTTGGATAAATGAGACATATGTCAGGCAACAAACCATGGAAAGCCTGAACTGGGCATGCTCACACACTTAGGCCATGTCTGAGTATAGCAGTCGGCCACACATATCTGTCAGTTGTATGTGTTAAGCCAGGAAACTCCCACTATCCAGCAATCTGCCCTGTGCACACAGTTAAATGACAACAGACACTTATATTAATATACTGGAACCCTGTCATGATCAAACATGTTACGCAGATACACAAGTTGTTCATAGAAACTGGGAAAGCTATGGCAATAAAGACCTGCAAACAGTATCAGCAACAAATATTGTGCATCCCCAACATAAACATAGGTGCAGAGGTCGATACTAGGCTGTCTGCCCTAGGGAATTCATAAGCTAAGGCAGAGTGTATTTGGCGTCCACCTCCCCAGTAGAGTAGCCTACTGTGCCTCTGTAAAGTAGGTCACAGAAGGCACCCTTTAAGACTAGTTTGCTGTGCCTCTGTCAAGCAGGGACACAGTGGAGATCCCAGGGGTGAATTTGCAATTTCCCATCCATGTGGCTGGATTTTGCTGGAAGAGGGTTGGCGAGGGGCTATGTCTAACTTTAATTGGGATTCAATTCCAGAGTGAGGGGAGCCTCTGGGTAATGAATCTGTCCCTGCAGCATGTCCTATTTAGTTTTGTGCTGAGGTTTAAGTCCCTGGAGTGTGTATCTCTAAGGGTCTTGGATGTTATGAGGTGGAGCATGTCCATTACTTCTGGGTTTGACATGGCTGTGTACGTCAGGCATAGATTACCTCTGAGTAGGCATTAAGGAACTGAGCTGCGCTGGAGATCCTTTAGTTGAGCTGCATAGGACATCTGTGTGTAGCCCATGATCCTCTTGGGGAGGTACTGTTGTGGACACTGTAGTTGCTGCAGGTGTTGGGTAAGGTACACCCCAAAAGGGCCATTGTAGTCAAACATGGGCCTGATGAGTGACTAGTAGAGGGCCACAATGACCTCCCATGATCTACATGCAAACTCCCATGTGATAAGGAGGGCTATATAAAGGTCTTTGCAATGACTCTGTCAATGTGATTAGCAAAGGAGAGGTTACGATATATGTTGGTCCCCAAATCTGTAAATACATCTTCTGTACTTAATGGATTACGACTTATGTGGTGATTTGTGTGCACCTTGTTTTCCCCAAAGGGGATGACTATGCATGTCTTAGCATTTAGCACGAGGCCATGGCTCTGGCAACAAGCATCCATCTCTGTGAGACCCTTATGGAGGAAGCATGTGTCAGCTGCAGTGTTGCTTATGGCCCCTGGTTAGCAGTCATCTGTGACGTTTGTTAGACATAATCCCCCCGTGTTAGTCTGAACCTTAGAGAAGTACATACCAAACAGGACAGGTCCCACAACTGAGCCCAGTGAGACACTAGTTGTAACTGGTCTGGAATTGGACATGGCACCTGCAATTCTGACCATGTGGGTTCCATCCCTGAGGCAGATAGCAACACATCTAGTGATATAGGGGTTGATATTTAAGCTGGTAAGCATATGTATGATGCCTGAGTGGGGTATTGGGTTGCAGGCTTCTGCAAGGTACAGGTAGACTGTGTGAACTACCTTGCCCTCATCCATGGCTTCAGTAACCGTTTCAAAGATATGAACTATGTGTAAGAGGCAAGATCTGCCCTTAACAAAGCTGAATTGTGTATGATCCACTGTCTGGAGGCTCACAATATTTTTGATTATGACTTCCATGATAATACGCTCCATAGCTTTTTCTACCACACTAGTCAGGCCTATGGGGTGATAGTTCCTGTGGTCCGTTATGGCACCACTTTTGTGGAGTGGGAGCACTGTATCTGTATGCCATTCTCAGGGTACATATCCTGTAATAAGGCTACGGTGGAACAGCGACTTAATGTGAGTGGTTCATTTCTACTCAGAGCTTGTGTAGGACACAGCCTGGGACACCTTCCGGTCCCATACATATGCTGTGGAGAGGGCACCTTTCACCTATGCATCTGTGATGTCAGGGAGGTTACATTCATTTGGGATGGGCATCTGTACCCTTGGGGGGTAAGGGGGGGGGTTTGTGCAGACTGTGTCTGCCAGGGTGTAGGCTATGTCCGTAGGTTTGGCATATTTTGTGCTGTTATGCAACAATTCAGAGCATATCTGTGTTGTTTCCACACATATTCCTGACATAACTAAAGAAGGCCTTGTGATTATCTGTAGTGTCTGATCAATTTCACTGTCAAAACGTGCAAGTGATGATTATATGAGGGATTGAAGTGTCTTGCCAATACTGTTCAGAGATGTCCTTCCTCTGTGGGATATTGCTTTGTTATGTAGTAGCTTCCTCCTTCTGTTGTACAGCTTATATATGGCTGGGGTCAACCAGACAGGTCTCCTGTTTTGGTGGAGTCATGGTTTGATTTGGGATAGCATGATCAATGCATACCTGCAGGTGCTCATACAATGCGTTTGTAAAGGATTCTGCAGATTGGGCTGTATTATCCTCCAGCACGGGGCCTTTGAAGTATTCCACCCCAGTCTTCACAAGTGCAAAGTCTGCTTTTGAGAAATTCTTTACAGTGATTTCCTTGGCTGGGGGTGGGGACGGGATATGGATGTCCAGGGAAAGTTGTTTATGGTCTGATCTTAACAATGAGGGTTCTACCTCTGGTGTGGAACATAGAGTCCCCATGTTGGTGATGATCAGGTCCAATATGTATTCCCCCTTGTGGGTGTGGTGACTGGTTGTGCCATAGCACATGGATCCACAAATTGTAGTGGCTGTAGGGTGATGTTGTTGAGGGCCTGAGTAGTATCCCCAGTCAATATTTGTGTACCTGAAGTCAACCACTATAATGGTGTGTGTGAAGACCTTCATATCCTACACTGTTCCCAGGAAAGCCTGGTGTGGTTCCTGGGTATGGGGGGGGTGGTGGTCTGAACTACACACCAAACCAAAAGGCAGTTTTGCACAATGGTAGTTGTATATGTATGGCCTGTCATGCTTAGTGCAGTGGTACCAACCCAGAGGTGTGTGTATCTGTGATGTATATGGATACACCCCCTACTTGTGTTGTGTGTTACAAGTCCTGTGGTCATGAAGCATGGTATAGAACATAACTTGGCAGTGCCAGTGTGCATATGTGACCCTGAACTAGGCGTCTGTTAATGCACAGATATTGTTATCCCCCATACTGAGGGATAGTAAAAGATGTACATTCCTCTTTGGAAAAACTGATGATGTCAGCA
Source organism: Protopterus annectens (assembly GCF_019279795.1). Taxonomy (NCBI): domain Eukaryota; kingdom Metazoa; phylum Chordata; order Ceratodontiformes; family Protopteridae; genus Protopterus; species Protopterus annectens. The sequence continues at coordinate 1,252,903,125 of NC_056741.1, read as the reverse complement.
CCCTATAACTACAGCAGGAGAAATCATCCAGTAATGCACATAGCATGTTGCGCTAATGCGGCTCTTTCAAGTATCATAACATAGTTGGGTAGGGGTTTGAATCCTGCAAACGCTGTGTGTGGGGTGGCAGAGGGGTGTGTATGTATGCAATTCTCTGTGAAAGGAATGGCCTTTTTGAAGACTGGGATAACACACTAAAAGATGTACATTCCTCTTTGGAAAGACTGATGATGTCAGCACCCTATAAATAGAGCAGGAGAAGAGAAGTCATCCAATAATGCGAATAGCGCTCTGCGCTAATGCACCTCTCACGTATCATAACATAGTTAGGTAGGGGTTTGAATCCTGCAAATGTTGTGTGTGTGGAGAGGCAGGGGGTTGGGGTATGTGTGCAATTCTCTGTGAAAGGAGTGCCCATTTTGAAGACTGGGATAACACACTAAAAGATGTACATTCCTCTTTGGAAAGACTGATGATGTCAGCACCCTATAAATACAGCAGGAGAAGAAAAATCACCCAATAATGTGAATAGTGCGCTGCGCTAATGCATCTCTCTTAAGTATCATAACATAGTTAAGTAGGGGTTTTAATCCTGCAAATGCTGTGTGTGTGGTGACAGTGGGGTTTGTATGTATGCAATTTTCTGTGAAAGGAATTGCCTTTTTGAAGACTGGGATAACACACTAAAAGATGTACATTCCTCTTTGGAAAGACTGATGATGTCAGCACCCCATAAATACAGCAGGAGAAGGAAAACCATCCAGTAATGTGAGTAGCGTGCTGCGCTAATGCGTCTCTCTCCAATATCATAGCAAAGTTAGGTAGGGGTTTGAATCCTACAAATTACATTTGTATATTTGTCAATGTGTTGTGTGATTTGCTTTTATTATTGTATGACATATTATTATAACAGTAATTTCAATGCACACATCAGGTATGTGTGTGCCACATACAGATATGTACCTGTGACCTTTAATAGTTCCTATGTGTGAAGCCTGCCTCATATGATTACAGTTGTTACCTTTGCCAGCATGGGCCGCAGCTTACCAGACCTAAGGCCATACATGTATGTTGGTGACAATGCAGGCTACTGCAGTGATCTGTGTCCTAGGCCAACTATGTGACACACACCCATGAAAGCTTTGATAGATTAATGTGGGTGAGGGTTCATGTCTGGAGTATATGTCAGACATGTTAAAACACAGCAAAGTCTGTGAGTGATGGACATCCAGTGTAGGTGTATGGGAACTGTTGCCGATATGCATACCGACACTGTCTTGCTTAGGTGATACACCGAGGGACTGCAGAATACCTTTGGAAATGTGAATATCATAGGATAGACAAGATAACACTTGTCCACATGTACACACCATTACCCGTTCTACATGATGGGTGCTACCACCTACATGGTACTGTTGGAATACTATGTTAACTACATGCCGATGCCAATGCCACAGTTGTGTTACAGCAATACAGCATGGCTTGGACAATAGGTATCTGTCTGCATGATACCCTTGTGGTGGTTAGGTGTGTCATGTGTAGAATGCATTGTAGGCCACTGTATGCATTTGTAGTCGTGGATGGACAAATCCGTAGTGTCAATAAAAAAACTTCCAATCACCACAAAGTCCAGCAGTTGTATCACAAAGGTAAATTCACCACAGGATTTTATTGAACAGGCAGACAGTTGCAGACAGGTACAGACTAAGCACAATGAAATGCTTTTGCCAAACAGTTCGGCTTCATCAGAGTCATAACACAGAACTAACATACACATAAATTTAAATACCATACTCACAGCTACTATTGGATGAAACAAACACCTCCCCCCACATTAATTAAAACCAGTAGAGTTTATAAACTGATGAATACTACTAAAAACTACTTTTTTATTATTTAAATACATAAATACATAAATAATTTGTTTAAAAACTCCTCAAAAAATTGATATGCATATCTAAATTGTATAAATACAATAACAACTGAATATACTAATAAATTTCATATAAACTCACATTAATGTAAATAAATATAAATAAAAATTCTATTTACCTATTAAATCTGTTGAGATCTAAGTTTTAAAATAGGTTTTATAGAGATGTGGTCATTTAAACCTGGGGGTCTACAGGCATCTAACCTAATTTGCCATTCTGTCTCTAAAGCCCCCACCCTATTGACCACATCTCCGCCTTCCCCACAATCAATCACACGACCTATAACAAAAAACAAAAACTTTTTAAAATCACTACATTGTGTACTGTGCAGGTAAAGTGCATTGTGCAAGTCCTTCTTTTTAATTGACCTTAAATGCTCAGAAATCCGATCTCGAAGCCTCCTAATAGTTTTTCCTACATAGTAGGCGTCACAAGAGGAACAGGAGGCCAAATATACAAGATTTTTGGTACAACAATTACACTGTCCAGGGCATTTAATGGTGTATTTGTACCCTTCTACACAAACATATGAACCTTCATTCACATACCTACACCACCTACAAAATCCACACTTTTTCATACTCGACCTGTAATTTTTTGTTTTGTTCTTTTCTAAAATTCCTTTCAGATTCTCCCCTCTACTATACACAATATTAGGTCCTTTACCCAAGATCTGTCTGCCTGTTCAATAAAATCCTGTGGTGAATTTACCTTTGTGATACAACTGCTGGACTTTGTGGTGATTGGAAGTTTTTTTATTGACTCTGCCCTGGTGGATGTTACACATTTCTTTTTCAAATCCGTAGTGTGTTGACATGTACGTGAGACTGCTGTATGCCAAAGAGTATTGTTCCCAGGGATGTGTGTGGCTCAGTAAGAATGGCTACTGGTATAGTGTAGTACTGCAGGGATATCACTGACACCAGGTTCCTACATCTGTGTATCAGTTGAGGAGACACCATGTAATGACCACGGAATGTCAGGCTATGTAGGCTGTGTATCATACCAGAATGCAGACCATTGACATATGGAACCCATATCAGCCACAGCATACTGTCAAACCATGTCATGTTCCATGCTAACCATGTTCACAAATGTACACCTGCAACTCTGTGCTGCAAATATCATACATGTACTGTCCACACCCCAACACATGCAGGCACAGGTACACACAACAGCCATGTGGCACATGTGTAGACAGCACACTTTGGGAATTAACACTGGTGTATACAAAACTACAATGACAATCATAGTTAATGCATCATGCATGCTTGAATATACCCACAACGATATCATTACACTGTACTGTTAACAACATGATATTATTACTACAGTGCTATGTAGTCACCCTGTACATCAGCACCATGCTATCCTGTTCCTGCATCAATGTTACAGATGGCAGGAGGTGGCACAGTTCCATCATATGCACAAGGTGTGTACTTGGTTTGACAGAGTCTGCCATTGACACATCCAATCGACATGTATGTGTGTGTGTGTTAGTGAGGGACAACAGTACAACATGGGGCAATGTTGATGCGATGTGTGTGTGTATGTATGTGTTAGCCCTAGGTGTTAGCATTATGTGTGCATGTATGCTTGCACACAGTTCCACCATGTGGCTGCCATATACGGGTGTTTGTGGACAGCCACAGACTGTACCTGCCAGGTCATACAGATCACTGTCTCTGGCCACGGACAGTGTACCTATGCCTGGCAGGGGTGCTATGGACAGTATCAGGTACTAAGCCAGACTGGGTACTGTCATCAGAAGCAGTGGGTTGTTGACTGGACACATGTCCCTGCTGGGACTGTCCAGAGCCACATGCACGTCGTCTTCTAGGACGGTGTAATGACAGCAAAGACCCAGCATTGCTGGGGCTGGTACTAGCACTATGGGAGCGGCTGCAGGTTTGTTGTCATCTGCGATGACTGCCAGCAGATGATGTTGCTGGCATACATCCACGTCGACGCCTCAACCGTCCTGCACTGTCCTGGCACCTGGACATGTAGTTGTGGAAGAGATCTAATGTGTCCCCCCAACATCTATCAATGACCTCGCTGATGTTACGGATGACAGCCGCAACATCATGTATAGTGTCATTCATAGCAGTGCGATGTGCTCTAAGCTCCCTCAGACCCTGTCTGGTGTACCGTTCCATACGTGCCTGTGCCTGCATTACAGCCCAGAACATAGCTGAGGTTGAAAGACCTCTGTGGGCACGTCTGACAGGGGCAGTACGACCACGGATGCTCCCACGAGAACCCCTGGACATCTGCCTGTGTGGTACCATGTCAGGAATCTGGTCATGGCTGCTGTGACGGGATGCATGTGCCAATGATACCACACTACCCTGGTCAATGCCCACTGTATGCTGTCCCTCAGCTAAGGACATTGGTGACAATGGATGTATCAGCAGGATGACTGTGCACATTGATGGGGTTGACTGCTGTGTAGTGTCGATTGGCTGACCAACGACAGACCCTGTCACACCTCCCTGTGCCATTACACATGTTCATAGGTTCATAGGTTCATAGGTTCATACTAGGCTATCTGCCCTAGGGCATTTATAAGCCTAGCCAGAGTGTTTTTGGCTTTCACCACACATTTTAAATTAATTTTGCTATGCCCTTTCATCATTATCACTATCCCCAGCGGTGGCTTCAGTTCCCTGCTGCACTCCACCAGAGCAACATCAGAACCTGTGAGAGGAAGATAGGGAACACAGTTTACAAATGTGTACATGATGTTAGCACACATGCACACATGCACACAGGCGCACATGCACTCAGGCGCACAGGCACACAGGCGCACAGGCACACAGGCACACATGCACATGTGCACATGCACACATGCGCACAGGTGCATGTGCACACAGGCGCACAAGCACACATGCACACATGCGCACATGCGCACATGCACACATGCACACAGGCGCACATGCACACATGCACACATGCACACAGGCACACATGCACACATGTGCACATGCACACATGCACACAGGCGCACATGCACACATGCACACAAGCACACAGACACACAGGCACACAGGCACACTCCTCAGTACAGCAGATACAAACACAGACACACCTGCAATCCAACACATACACAATACTGTTTGAGGGTGGGTGACAGTATCACAAGGAAAAAATCACTGCACCTGTGCCAGCATGCAGATTATGTGTTGCACACGAACATGCAGTGCAAGTGTAGACAGCCCTTGTTAATAACAGTATACGTGTACTTGATGGTTGTGTATAGTTGTTCAGTGATTGTCTCCACACTGGGACACAATGTGTACAAGGACATAACAATGTTGTGCAAGTGTTACAAGCTGTGGGTGCATATATTTGCACACACAACACATGACGGTGCTACGAAATAACTGCTATGTGTTCTTTTGTGGTCAGTGGAACTGGATGTGGTGTAGTAACATGAGCCATGATCAACATGCTTCTTGTGGTCAGTCAACAATAATAATGTGTGCCAGACAGGCCGCTAGCATGCTGTACTTGAAGTGCAGTAACATGACTACATCCACAATTACACAGCCACTTGTTACATGGGTGTGTAAGGTGGCCAATAGTGAGCATTGCCTAACATGAATGTATTATTTGTTCAAGACTGTTGCACAAAGACATGGTAGGCCTCTACCCCTGAGGTATATTATGTGTGCTGCATAGAGGATAAGTGGGATACTGAAGGGTGGCCATACAGCAGGTGTCATAATTGGACATGTGTAGCAAGCTGAGGTGTAGTGTCTATGCCAAACATGTGTGTGTTGTGTACATGTGTATCAGGTATGCCTATACAATGTCCAGTACTGTGTTGCCACATATGTGTGTCATGCTCTGTGTATTGCATGTGAGTGAGGCAGCTACTGAGAATAATGGGATATGCATAGTCACACAGCAAACATGCACAGCATGCATTATGCGTAGGTGTTACATGTGCACACACTACACCTCCATATGACATGCACATGTCATTAGCAGCAGTATTGTTATTACACACTCACCAGCATGGATTGGCTGCCTTGCTGTCACTCCAGAGGGACCTGCAAAAATATGACAGTGATTGCCAGTGGCCACAACTGTGCCATTGATACTGTGAGTATGATAAAGTATAATAGTACAACAGGTGGCTTTCACAGGTGTACAGGTTATGCTCAGAATATCAATCTTGCAGAAGAATAGGCAGGTTAACAGCTACACACACAGTACATATCTCACACACGCATAAACTACCAGTACAGAGAACAGTCAACTACAGATATGGCATGTTACCTGCACATTACATTTCAACATGCTGGGTGGCTCCGGCCTCCATGATGACACATGTTTGTGGATGTTGTTGTTGTTGGCCTGGAGTCACAACACTGAGGAGGTGTTCCTCCACACTGGTGAGGGGGGGGCGGATAGGTACCCCACCACCTGTGGCAAGCTGTTGTCTGTGGATATCAGACACACGCTGCTGGACATGTCTAATTAAATCACTGCAGTGATGGCGTACCTGCTCATATGTCCGGTTATGCATGCCTATGTCATTTACCCGACGGACAAGATCTTGCCACAGTGCAGCCCTCTCATGCTGGTTCTGGCTGGTCCTGGAAAACAGCACAGAGAAATTCTGCACCAGGCTCTGGTGGATCTCCTGATCCTCTGCTGCTGTATAAGGTGGGTTACGCTGATGCACCATCACCCTGGAAGGAAAAGAAAAATATGTGAGCAAGTCATGTGGCATACTTAATATTCTAATGTACTGATATCACTTAACTGCCATATATAGCATCTGTCTGTCTATCAGGGGATACACATGTTTAATACCACATATCAGTACTCAGCCCACAACTGTCTGACAGTGCCTGCCACACTCCATACAACAAACTAGTATACACCAGCACTCGGCACACTGTTTGGGATACAATGCACAACCTCACACTGGGGGTATGTATCAAGCTAATGGATGAAGAATATTGCCATCCCATGCAATGAATGCAATGCACATTTACAGTTTAAATGATAATCCACCCTAATCTTTGATGCCATACCCCTACCTGACATATGTGCACAGTTGTTAATATAGCCAGCATACTGCTGTCACAGACTATACATGCTGCCAGGTACACACACATACCCTGTAACACACATGTGATTGCGGACATGGTACAGGCATCATTACACACACATTACACATACATACAACACACAAATGTATGACGACACAGATGAGCATTAACTATGTACCTTATAGTACTGTGTGCCCCTACTTACAGATACCTATGCATGAGGTATGTAATCTGTGCAGACTACAGGAAACACACCAGACAGTGTTACCAGGGAATGTGAACATACACCATACTGTAGTGTTTAGGCCTACAACTTCAGGTAGTACAACAGTTCATATGTGAGCTGGAGTCAACAGCAGTACCGCTTACTGAGCATACATGTATTGCTTCTGCCTACGATGGGACACCACAGTCATACACAGGGAACTACAACGCAACATATGCCAATCTACTAAGTTCGCATCCCGATAACTGACACATCTTTCTCTGGCCTCACACCTACGACACAAACTACCATGACAGACACAAACTCACGCTAAGCTATCACACCTTTACAGACCTTGCACACAGTCAGTGTCACACTCATTTAACCTCAAATAGCTGGTATTGCACTGAGTACATGTGTGTGTGCATTGTGTCATAGGTAGGTACTATGCTATTGGCCCTGGGCCTAGGGCAGCCTAGCCATATGCTACCCTGCCCTTTGGGACACATGTAATGAGATTTTACTTGCTCCTGTGAAATGGTTACACAGAGGTGACTCACAGGGCCTATTACCTATCTCCATAACATTCATCAGGGGTATGTATGACATCTACTAATAAGGAGCCTTGTTTGTTAATGCTGGGTGGTTTAGTCCAGGGTATGTTATATTTGTGTATAGAAACCTGTACCTCCAGCATGTGCTGTTTAGTGCGATGACAAGGATTAGGGCCCTAGGTCATGTAGGCTGGATGGATTGTGAGGTGTTGCCATGGTGGTTGGCCGACTGGTATGGGTGTGACATAACTCTGTATGTCCAGCAGTGGTAACCTCTGTGTAGGAAGTATACAAGGCACTCTAGCTGTGGTTTTGTGAGTCAGTCTGCATAGGGAATGTGTTTGAGGGCATTATCAGTCTTTGTTAGGTATGTCTATGGCCTTTCCACTTGCTGTAGTTCTCATGGGATGTACATACTGCATAGGACATTGTGAGGTGTAGAGGGGCACACTGACTTACATTTCCCTAGCTGACACACCTTTTGTGATGACACATACCATGTACAGGGATTACAAGACTAGTGTGCCACTGTGGATATCAAAGGGGAGGCTATTTTACACCTGTGTCCCATGTTCCCTTCTGGCACCTCCAGTGGTAGGCAACCACCTATGTGGTAGTTAGTGGGTAACATGTTTTGGAATGGGGTATGGTTCTGCAGTATCAACACTGGTGTTCAGTCCATGCCTTGGTCACCAGGCACCTGTTGCAGTACATCTGCCCCCATGTCCCCTTCTCTCACTCTCTCTTGATATATATATATATATATATATATATATATATATATATATATATATATATATATGTATATAGATACACATATAAATATATATATATATCAATATATACATATCTATATATATATATATATATATATATATATATATGTACATATCTACATATATGTATATATATATATATATCTATAGACATTCATATCTATCTGTATATATGTATGTAGTTGTCTGTATATATATATATATATATATATATATATATATATATATATATATATATATCTGTATATATGCAGTTAGTTGTTTTGCACTGAGAGGGTTTGTGGTCTGCACTGTTGTGGCAGAACAGGTAGCTTACATCCTTCTAGGTTGAGAACTGCTGATTGAGGGCTCAGTGTCTGTTATTCTAAAAGTGTATTAATTCTGGTTTAAGCACTTGGGCTTTCAAGCCAGTTATTTTACATTAAGAGGGTTCATGGTCTGCACTCTTGTGGGAGGAGAGGCTGGACTCTGCCCTTCTGAGCTGGGAATTTCTGGTTAAAGGCTTATAGTGCATGCATATCTGAACTGTTTCTTACTGAAGTTGGTGCGCCTTGTTTGCTGTGGCATAGACTGGATTCGGGCCTGCTGGATCTAGCTTTGTTTGTGTAACTTGAGCACTAATCCAGACATTCTCTAAAGTATTCAATGGTATTTATTACTGCTTGGTTGTAACTTGATTAAAGTGTAGCTATCATTCAAGTCTTTTGGATTAAGCACTTGGGCTTCAGACCAGTTGTTTTACATTAGGAAGGTTTGTGGCAAGCACTGTGGTGGCAGGACAGGTAGCTTTCATCCTTCTAAGTTGGGAACTGCTGATTGAGAGCCCAGTGTCCAAGTGTATTAGTTCTGGTTTAGGCACTTGGGCTTCAGGCCAGTTATTTTACATTAAGAAGGTTCGTGGTCTGCACTCTTGTGGGAGAAGAGGCTGGACTCTGCCCTTCTGAGCTGGGAATTTTCTGGTTAAAGGTTTATAGTGCCTGAATATTTGAACTGTATCTTACTGAAATTGGTTCACCTTGTTTGCTCTAGCATAGACTAGATCCAGGCCTACTGAATCTAGCTTTGTTTATATGCTTGTTGTTTGTTTGCTTGTTATTTCCTGGAAGCTAATTCCACCTAATACGCAACTTCTCAGCTTCTGTGGATCACTAGTGATATCTGCATTGCTTACTGTACTTATTTCCTTGTTTCACTTGAAAGAAAGTTACTGTTTGTCGTTTTGCATTTAGTTACTTGTAACACATTGCACTCAAGTTACCTGGCACTTGCTCACTAAAGCAATTATATAAGTCAGCACTAAAAATTAAAAGCACTACACCCTCACTCCCCACTGGCCCTTGTTTTCAATTAAGGATTTCCCAATATTATTCTAGCATGTCCAAAGGTCAGTTGTCAATCTCCTCTCCGGTCCAGCTGGTGAATCTGGGAATCTTGAGGCAATGTTATAACTGCCTCATGTACACAGACAACCCTCCTCCTCCCACATAACACAAATACTTGCGAGAGATGCAGCTATTTAGCCAAACTGGAGGCTGAGCTCTCTCAACTCAGGACTGGCAAGACCAGACAGGAGGAGAAGGCAACTACACACACCACAAAACCAGCCTCACATAATGCTACCACTCCACTGAATCAAACACATAAACACACAAAGACATACTCGAGGCTCTGAGTAAAATTTACCTAAACAGCAGAGGCCTCCAAAGCAGACACCCAAACAACTGCTACCTCAAGACACCCACAAGCAACACATAAACCACAAAAGCAGTGTGCAAAGCAGTCACAGCCCTTAAGGCCAAATACAACACCAAACATACTTGTCATAGGTGACTCCATAGTCAGACACACTGACGTCCCACTCACCAGGCTGAACAAGGAGAGGGTCACAGTAAGCTGCCTATCGGCGCTAGAATCCGCCACATAACACAAGCACTCGGGTCACTCCACGGCAAGTACAAATATGACACAGTCATTGTCCATGCTGGTGTGAACGACCTGAGACGTACCTCCCTGGACTACATGAAAAGAGACATAGAGGAGCTCTCTGATTAGGTAGCCCAGGCAGGTATGACCCTAACCCTGAGCAGTATCCTTCCTTCACCAAGAATGATGCCACAATATAGAGACAAGATGATCAGCTTTAACAATTGGCTTAATGTCTGGTGTCATTCAAAGGGGATCCAGTGTCTGTCTGCCTGGGATGACATGCTTGACAAGCCACGCTGCCAAGGGACGGCTTGCACCTGTCACCCCTGGGATTCGGATATTGGCTAAGGCTCTTGCCACCCCCATAGTGCCTTTTTAGGCAAGGCTCAAATTCTAAACCTACCACCCTAGAAAACAAAAATGGGAAGAAATTGAGGGTAATGCTGCTCAATGCCAGAAGTCTAAATCTCAAAATGCACGCACTCGAGGCCCTTCTCAGTATGGAGAACATCGATGTCTGTGCTGTAACTGAAACCTGGTTCAAGGCTCCTGAGAGCACCCGGCACTATTAGGTTTTACCTCATATCATGCGTTCGCCCCAAAACCCGGACCACTCCACAAAGGAGGGTGTATCCATATTCATAAAGGATACTCACACCTCCAGGTTGGTGGCAACGCATGAAGCTTCGAAACCATCCAGGTGCAACTAACCATAGGCAAAACTGCTCTACAAATTGTAGCATGCTACAGGCCACCCTCTCAAACTCAGGAACCCCACACAGCCTTCCTGAAGACACTGGAGGGTATAAATGTATCTCCAAACACCATCATATTGGGTGACTTCAACTACCCGAATATAGACTGGGAACATTACTCAAGCCCTAACTTTCTAGCCCAACGGTTCCTGGAGTTCATAAATTCAAATGCCATGGAACAGCTAGTTACTGTTCCCACGAGAGGAGAAAATATACTAGATCTCATTGTCACAAACATGGGGACAAAATGCTCCACACCGAAGTATATCCCTCATTGGTGAGATATGATCATAAACTAATCTCACTGGAAATCCACATCCCCGCCCCAGCCCAAAGAAAAAGACCATAGTGAAGAACTTCTCTAAAGCAAACTTCACACTACTCAAGACTGGTGTGGTATCCTTCAAGGCCCCTGAGTCAGAGGAAACCACAACCCAAGCTGCGGAAGCCCTTACAAATGCCTTCTATGAACACCTGCAGGACTGCATGGATCAGGCAATCCCAAATAAAACCAAGACTCTTTCCACAAAGGGCAAACGTCCAGTCTGGTGGACCCCAGCCATTAACAAACTTTACAATAAGAGGAGAAAGCTATTACATGATAGAACAAAATCCATAAAAGGGAAGTCACCCCTGATCATTATTAGTAAAAAATACGAGCACTCATAAAATCAACTAAGGCCAATTTTGAGAGAAAAATTGCCATGGATTCAAAGGACAATCATAAGGCCTTTTTCAGCTATGTTAGGAACCTGGGTGGAAACTCACAGATATGCTCAGAATTAGTCCAAAATGATACAAAATCACTGAACCCACAGACATTGCCAACATACTGGCAGACAGGTTCAGTGCAAACTTCACCCCTCTCCCTAAAGGAGAGATAACTATCCCAGCCGAGTGTAGCCTCCCGGACATCTCAAATGCGCAGGTGAAAGCTGCTCTCTCTAAAGCTAAAAACACAGCATCAATGGGACCGATGGTGTCCCCGGCTGTGTGCTACACGAGCTAAATGAGGAATTAAACCGCACATAAGGCAGCTGTTTAATCTCAGCCTTACCACAGGATACGTGCCCAAGGAGTGGCGTCGGCAACTGTGGTCCCACTCCACAAAGGTGGCGCCTCACGGACCCTGGTAATTACCGCCCCATAAGCTTAACAAGTCTAGTCTGCAAAGCTATGGAGAGGATCATAATGGAGCTCATAAACAAAGATATAGGGGACTTGCAGACATTGGACCCGACCCAGTTTGGCTTTGTCAAGGGAAGATCATGCCTTTTGAACTTGGTCGACTTCTTGAAATAGTCACCAAGGCCATTGATGAGGAAAGGCAGTCCATACAGCCTACCTTGACCTTGCAAGGCTTTGACACAATACCCCACTCGGGTATTGTAGAAAAACTTACCAGCTTAAATGTAAACCCATATGTCACAAGATGGGTTGCAAACTGGCTTAAGGACAGAACCCACAGTGTTAGAGTTGCTGGCGCTGTGTCAGACTCAAGCCGGTCACAAGTGGTGTCCCACAGGGCTCGGTCCTTGGCCCCTATTGTTTGGCATCTACTTCTCACAAGTACAGGCCAACATGGGAGGACTTTGGCTGACAAAGTTTGCAGATGACTGCAAAGTGGCCATAGTGGAAAGTGCATCGGACACGGATATCCTTCAGAAGGGACTCACGGAAACAGATAGCTGGTGCCAGAGCCATGGCCTGAAGTTAAACGCCAAAAATGTATAGTCATACCTTTGGAAAAACAAGGTAACCCCAAGCTACCATATAGGTGGCAATCCACTAAGCACAGAAGAGGTTATCAGGGACCTGGGGACCCAGGTTGACAGTGGCCTTTCTTTTGACACTCACATTGCTAAAGTGGTTAGAAAGACCTTCTACATTGCCCACCTGATCATGAAGGGATTCACATCCAGATCTAGTGAGGTCATTGTTCCCCTGTACTCTTCACTTATCAGACCAATGATTGAGTACAATGCCCCATTCGGGATGTATCTCACCCGACATCTGCAGCAATTGGAGAGACCCCAAAAGTTCCTCACCAAAAGGATAAGGACTCCAAAATCTGTCATATGCTGCCAGATTGAAGAAACTCCAGCTCTATTCAGTCGCATACCGTCTGCTCAGAGGTGACATGTGCCTGACATACAAGGCCATGTCCAACCCGGAATTAATGGACATACTCCACCTCAAAAATCCAAATCCACCAAAACCACTAGAGCAAGCGACTTAAACCTTAGCACGGATATAAATAGGACGTGCTGGAGGGATAGATTTATCACTCAGAGACTCCCTATGCTGTGGAATAAAATCCCGGTCCATGTGAGGCAGAGCACCTCGCTGACTCTGTTCAAGAGAAATCTAGACCTGTGGATGGGAGATCGTAGGTTTACCCCGGGAATCATCTCTGGGTCACTGCTGGACAGAGGCACAACAAACTAATGGGCACAGTATTTTTTCATATAAGGGGTGGCGTAAGCCACAATAATTTGGGCTAGGCTTATAAATGCCTTAGGGCAGATAGCCTAGTATAAACCTATGAACCTATATGTATGTATCTATTATATCTATATGTATATACATATTCTATCTATATATCTCTATCTATACATACCTCTCTATCTATGTACACACACACACATATATATATATATATATATATATATATATATATATATAGATATAGATTATGTGTGTGTGTGTGTATATATATATATATATATATATATATATATATATATATATATATATATATATATATATACACACACATACTCTTCTAAACATCCATTGCTGTACATATACATGCACATGTAGGCACATAGACTGACCACCTTTCATGGTGGGAATATCACTTCTGAAACAGTTGTGAGACATACCATTCTGTAATGATATTGCACAGTGTTGTGCAGAATGCATTATGCTGTCCTCAGGCCGTATAGCTGTAGCAGGCCTCACTGGCTCAGTCCCACAGACATTCACCACCACATGACATATACCTGCACTGCATGCAGTTTTCAATGCCACACACTACAACCTATATTGATATGTACACATAGCAACCTTCAACTACATATGTATGTCCAGCCTTCACTAACAGTTGCAGTATTTCCCTTGCCCTATGCACATCTGCATATACAGATAGATAAAGAGTGCTAACACATATGGAGGGTTCACAGTATGTAGATTTTTAGATTATGTAGTTTACATTACCTTTGTCTCTGACAGCTTTTTTCTTTCGGCTTGCTTGCTGTCTCTCTCTCTCTCTCTCTCATATTACTGCATGTGTGGACTGGCAGTACGGGCTGCTTTTGTAGGTATCTGCACATGTGCATGTGATGGCCTCTGCACCAATTGGTGGCCAGCATTTAGTAATTGCATGCAGCCTTCTGTGTGGTAATTGCAGTTCTCACTATGATTTCAGGACACTGCTATAAAATGATAGGTTAGGTAGGCATAGGCCTTTCAGTTTTGCAAGATGGGGACCATGCTGGTTTGCTGTGGACACTGTTGTGCCAGTCAGAAGGTTGGTATATCTCTCATATCTGAAGCTGTGTTATAGCCACTGAAATGCATGTTGTACTGAAACCTGACTGTTGCTTCTTCCAGTGCACTCTTCTCAGTGTGTATGTTAACTAACACCTGCTAATGCTAACACTGTTTATATGGGAGTATCTACTTTCTTGTGGGATTTGTGGATTAACTGGCATACAACAGTAGTTCTTGCAATGTGTTGCTATGGCTTTTCTATTTTCCATTTACGTTCACTCCTTGTAATGCATGATATATTTCTTTCAGCACTAAGTTCTTATATGTTTGCTTTGGCTTGGTGATACTTCATACAGTTTGGTCAGCCCAAGGTCTGGGGTTTGACACTTGCAAAGGTATTTTATTTTGCTGCTGAGCAGTACTGGGGCCTTGTCATACAGAGTGAATAAGGCACTTTTAAACAGTTGTAAGCGGGAAGCAGGAAGTCAGTGGGGACACCAGCTAGGAATGTGCAGGCTGGGTGTAGGGAAGGCCCATAGCTGCACATTTCTTTAACTGCAATAGCTGTACATATGTTTGACATTTGCTTTGACATTTGAAACCTTCCACCCCTGAGAGAGGGGTGAGGACAACTAAGTATATTGTGCTAACAATTATGAATATCAGGCACATGCAGTGCTTGTGAAGTACTATACTGTTATTAGTATGTTAGATGGCTACATCCTTTGATATTTCTGTGTTGTACTCCTACATAAGGGCATGCTTGTGGAAGTAATTCTACAGCTATTCACAGAGTGTTTAACAGCAGACAGGCTGATATGCCTGTGTGTTTCTGACACTTCCAGGCCTCAGCTACTCTCAGGTATATATTTGACCAGCCTCAGGGAAAGGTAAATATCAGTGGGATACACCCGTGATATATTTCAGATATTCTGCAGTTGTGACTGTGGGGTATTTTGAGCATATGTATTACTACACCATTTCTGACATGCAAGTAGTGTCTACTGTAACTTATTGACAGTTACCATTACGTGGGATTCCCCACCTTTCTCCCTACTGTGAGTACATTTCACAGGGAGTCAGTGGGGCACAGGTAACATTTGTTTGCAAATCAGGGACATCCCTGTAAATCAGTCACAGTTGGAAGGTCTGGCCTCTTACCTATTCAAATATGGTGGTGTTTATCCTGCTCTGATACTGTGTGGGGTTTGTAAGGTGCTACTGTAACATTATTACTTACTAGCATGGCTGTTTCTCTTATCACACTAATGTAATGCAATTCCACAAGAATTGCCAGTAAAGATACACAGAACAAGCTTTGTGTAATGGCCTTTCTATTTTCCCTTTACATTCACTCCTTGTATTTCATGATATATTTCTTTCAGCACCAAGTGCTTGCGTATCTGCTGTGGCTGAATGGTAATTCATGCAGTCTAGTGTTTCCAAGGTCCTGGGTTTGAGACTGACAGGGGTATTTTATTTTGCTGATGAGCAGACTTCAGGCCTTGTCATAAAGAGTGACTAAGGCACTTTTAAGCAGTTGTAATCGGGTTTGCACAAGTTTGCGCGATGCTTAGCTATGCTTATCTACGCTTAGCTAAGTGCACACAAGCGCACACCCGCTGAATACTGCTTAAAAGTGCTTACTCCCGCTAACACCCATGCTAATTTCTTTTAAAGAAAAGAAAATGGGGAAATAGGAAAGTGGTGAAAAAGGGGGCACAGAGAGGGTAGGACAGTAGGAAAACAAGCTCGGGATGTGCAGGAAAGATGTAGGGAAGGCCCATAGCTGCCCAATTCTTTACCAGCAACAGCTGTGCATATGTTAGAAATTTAGAGTGAGATTTGACACCTTCCACCCCTGAGTGAGGGGTGAGGACAACAAAATATGTTGTACAGCCAATTGTAATTATCAGTTTACACGTCCAGCAGACATGTATGTGAAATGGGCAGCTATGTATGGGGCATAATTTTTTTGTGGGAACAGAGTGCCCTTTTTTATTTTTTTTTCAGGTGAGAGTAGAATGTGAGGTACAGGAAGTAGGTATATTTGGGGAGGTAGGTTGGGGAGGTTAACAGACAAGACAAACAAGACGCATACAGGGGCGGAGTATGACACATGTGGGGGGTAAACACAATTGACGGGGATGGATGTTTGGATATAACAAGCCCATGAGTCCACAGATGGCAACAGTGGAACTGAGATCCCCACCCATGGGCAGTTACCACTGTGCCTTCACAGCCCAGGCCGGGGCTGTGCTGGGGGCTGGATAGGATGGGCAGGCACACGGATAGGATGGGCAGGCACACCCATGAGTTGCACCACTCTCGCCTCAAGTTGGCGTAGGGGATCAGTCACAGAATGCCTGATCTCACTATGCACCACAGATGGGACCCTATGGAGGGTGAGTGGAGGCTCTCCTCCGGCCAAGCTTGCAGAGGGGGGATGAGCCCCATCCCCTGCAGCGCTTCCACCCAAAGGTGGCACAGGGCCACCAGAGGAGAAGGTCCCGGCCTGGGCACTGGTGCCAGGTGCACTCGCCAGCTGAGGTGGGAGAAGTGGGTCCGCTGGAACCCGCCTTCCCTGTTGTCCTATGTTTAGCAGTATTTTATGGTATTTTGGGTTAGTAACAAACAACACCATTCAAAATTAGTTGTAACAGCATGCATCAGTATTCCCATTAACCAAACACACATGAATTCCAAACATTGAGCAGCAAGCATAACACATGCATATTTAGAACAACAGTGGACATTCCAACAGCATGCAGGGTTGATTGGTGGCAACAGGCCATCAGGTTTGGATATATGAACAGGGCACATGCATCAACGTACATGCAGATATGTATAAATCAACAGGACAAATGTCCATGGGAATTAATTGTGAATACACATACCCAGTTTGGTGTGGAATGGCATAATTTGTGAAAATAGGGTAGGGTGGAGAAATATTACATTAACAACTTAAACTACCTATACATATACTGTACATTCCTAGTAGATGCAGATATATATCCCCTACATGTATTAGTACAGTTTCATGTATGTAACCTTAGGAATGTTGGTGATGGGGATGTTACTGCTACATTAATATACATTCCATGTTTATTCATATATGTTCATATCTGGCTGTGTTCAGGTAAAGCATCCTGCTACATTTGATTTATATGGGTCTAGACAACTGTGGATGTTCAGCATTTCATACAACCATACTATCTCCATAATGCAAGGGTGCAGCAACATATCCAAATTGTGGGATGGACACAGTCCAGGTTCTGTACTTTATTAAAGACATTTCACTCTTTGGTTGTGGCTGTCTCATTCATTTCATTATGTAGTGAATGCAGTATACCTTTATTCCAGACTTATTACAGCTTTCTTGGTAGCTTCAAACTCTCTTTCTCACACTCTCTCACTTATTTTATATTTACATTTCAGGATAGTACTTAATTCTAGGCTTTATTAACATTTATTACTGGGTTACAACAATCCTTTCCAGTTGACTCACTTATTTCATATGGCAGAATTTACAAGGATGTATTCGACAGTTGTCTATCCTTTGTTGATTGATTACAACACTCATTTCAGGCTGAATCAGTTATCTGATATTACAATATAGGTGGAAACTCTATTTGAGACTTGTTTAATCTTTATTACTGGATTGCAATACTCTTTTCTAGGCTGCATCACTTATCTAATCTTACAATACTAGCAGAATCTTTCTTCTAGACTTATTTCACCTTTATTACTGGGTTACAACACTGAACTCTTTTACAAGCTGTCCCACTTATATTCTATAACAATACCAGCAGAATAATTACTAACCTGCCTGGTGGTGCAACCTCGCCAGCCTATCAGCATAGGCTTGCCAATTTGCGGAACGAACACCTGCAGCTGTAATATAAATGATGGAATATTGTAACATACCTATCCATACTATAGGGTAGGATAGCATTTCTTACATACTTAATTGCATGGATACTTACTCAGTAGTGGGGCATTGGGTATTTGGCGGGCTTCCTGGATCCATCGGTTCAGTTGGTCCTCCTTTCGTCACTTCAGGTCCGCATGGTGGTGACGGACCTGTTCACCAGTCCTCGGAATGCCTGTGGCACTGGTGAGATCATGTGCCACCGGTTCCACGCCTCTACCTTATACGCTCCCCATTGAACCTGGCCCTGCATGAGTTGCGCTTCATGATCATGGACTAGGAGCCAAACCATATATTTTGACTCCTCAACACCCCACCTTTGTGATCTAAAGCGATTTCCCTCTCCTGCACCTGCCATACTGACTGCAAATGGGTACCACAATCAGTTATGGTGTGTATTCCCGTCTATGGGGCTTATATATGCCGGTTTTCCCGCACTTATCTGTGATTGGTCATTTTGGATATTTCTCTGCTTACAGCAAACCTGCTTTGTCATGGTTATATTTTCATTCATTCCTATATGTATGTTAATACTGTATTTCTCAGTCCAACTATCATGGCTTAGTGGTTCAGTACTTTGACTAGGGTGCATGGTATCCCGGGTTCGATCCTTGCCATTACTTTTTTTATTTTACTACTGTCTAGACAGGCTAGTTGGTCTGTCTGTGTAAAGGCGACTTTGCTACAGCTTGCCCAACGTTGCTCGACGGTAAGCTGGTTGGTGAGCTGTGCAGCTCCGCGCAAATGGCTTATGCTGGGTAACGCGTTGTTTAGCCATAAGCACTCATATTAAGCTGGGTAAAGCACTGCCCAGCTACGGGCACTCATATTAAGCTTGTTAAAGTGCTGCTCAGCTACGGGCACTCATATTAAACTTGTTAAAGTGCTGCTCAGCTACGGGCACTCATATTAAGCTTGTTAAAGCGCTGCTCAGCTACGGGCACTCATATTAAGCTTGTTAAAGTACTGCTCAGCTACGGGCACTCATATTAAGCTTGTTAAAGCACTGCTAAGCTACGGGCAATTATGATCCTTTTTATATATACATAATATAGGTTTTGTTCAGAAATACATGGGCCATTTTATTATATTTTACTTAAATTAAATTTATATATATCGGGGAATTGTTTCATACTTATTTAAAGAAAAATGGAGGAGGATGTTGTGGGGCTCGAACCATGACTACCTATTCTTTGGGCGACGTCTCTACCGCTACACTATTGCTACTTTGCTTAATTTACATATGTAGATCTTATATGCTTTTCAATGTCATATCTGCTAACTGTGGTTGAGCGAAGGGCATACCCGCGCAAACGAGCGCAAATGTGGGCAAACATTTTGGAAATTATATAAAAAAAAGGAAACTGCTATTTTTACATTTTACATATTTTCAGTAGGATTTAGTCTGTGGGGATGTGTGGTGTTGTGTTCCTTGACATTTCAGCGGACTCGCTCGTGGGTGTTTACTTTTAGGACTCTGACTCTTCTGGGGGTGTGTCCCTTTGCTGTACTCGGCAATCGGACACGCCCCCTACTTTTCTACATGGACCGTGTTAGACTTGGGTATGATTTAGCATGCCCTCATGAATATGCATGGCATGCTGACATCATACCGTTCAACTGCAGCCTCCGAGTAAGACATATTAAGTCTTACACGGAGGTTTCGTGAATCCGGCCCATTATTATTCCAGGAAAATAAATATGAAAACAAATACAACAAGCAAAAAGTAAAGACAGTATACATGCTACAATGTAGTTCTATTAGCTGATGGTGTGGTGTTATATTTTTAGCTACTGTTTATATAACCTCACTTGACAGTTCAGGCATTGTGTGTACAGCTTATTATTTCAGAGAGCAGTATAATCTGGACTGACATCACATTAAGCAAACAACAAATGACAGTAAACTGTCATCAGCATTGCCAGATATTTGCAAGTGGTGACATACAAATACAGCAACATCTGAAAAGTCAAAATCATGTCAGAAACATACTTTTTATTTCCTAAACAAGGTACAACATAATTAAACCACACACCATAACACAATGTACTCTACAAAATGCATACAGATTTCCACTGAGTAATTTTGTTTGATGAAACTTTCAATTGTAATTCATGACATCACATGCTCTCTCACAATCTAATTTGTCAATGCCAGGTCACTCATAAATATGTTACCCTTCTGTAAGATAATCAGGGTGTTGTTGCTGAGAAAGGATCCATGAAGCAGCCAGCCTTATTTATTTAGCAATGACACTGGCAACCTTATGCGAAAAGTCTGATTAAAAACAAAAGAACAAAAAAAAAAGAAGAAGCCAGTGTGGCGGCTTTGCAAAACAGGAAAGCTATTTTGTCAACACTGTGGGTACCATTCAAAAAACAGGAAGCAGTGAGACACCTTAGCATTTAGTCCACATCATGCAGTAATTTGGATATGAAGAACAGCCCACTTATATTGCATTAGCTTCATTCTGTAACAAATGGACATGCCCTGCATAGCCAACAGGATTTGTATGGAAAAATAAATTTTAAACTAAGTCATTGGGATATATCATGAGTTTGTCAATAATGAGGTAACTGCATATCAACAAACCAGGCTAACAGCTAATTGAGTGTACTCAAATTCTGTAGGGATGGAAATGCACACATAGAACTACACATACTTGACTTTTCATAAAATACTCACTTGAAACAGATTCACTTAAAACTGAACTGGCATTAAACAGCAGTAAGCTAAATCTTAACTGAATGCTGAAGAAAACTTGAAATTGTATTAGCCAAAAAAGAGACATCAATTAACAAAACCTACAAATAAAAAAGAAATCTTTGTCCCGATTCATTTTTAAATTTATCCTCTTAAATGTATCTTTGCAGTCTACTACAGTGTCTTTTCTAAAACTATAACATCATCAAGGGCAGAAATGTTTAGCTTTAGATTATAATTGTCTCTCTAATAAAAGATAACTCACCTATCCATTTTCTAAAAAAAATCTTAATACATTTCAGGGTTGCTTTGAAACTATTCTTGAAACCACACATATAAGCCAGGATGCACTCGTGACAGGAAATTAACTGATCGCAAATCAGCTCTCATACAGACACTGACACACCTGATGGCATTACTAAAAATGAGACCCACTGATACAGCGTGCCTTCAGAAGTGATTCACGTGCATCCATAACCAGCCAATCAACATACTAACCTTTAGGCATCAGTATACACATTTTCATTTTTTGCAAGCACCTGTTGGTTTTTAATGCATATTACAAGGTTCAGATTTTAATTTGAATGATCTTTTAACATATTTTGGTATGCTTTCACTATCAGTCACTGGTGTCTATACATGCCCTGCAGTTCTTCTACGTGAATAGTGCAGACAACGAAAATGCTTCCACTCAGCCTGAGCATTGTTCCTATCAGGTATGAAACCCATAAGCCCCATAAACCCTTCCTTTATTCTTAAATTCACAGAAATTTAGCTTCCTTAATACACACACACACACACACACACACACACACACACACACACACACACACACACACGCACACGCACACGCACACACACACACACACACACACACACACACACACACACACACACACACACACACACACACACACACACACACACACTTTGGTTTGTAAAGATGTCTTAAGAGCTGTCTATTTCTCAGAAAGAATATAGTACAGAAATTGCTACTCACTGGTCTACAGACAGAAGTGGGACTGTTATATTGGTTGAACAACTTGTGCCATGTGGAGATCCTGGGCTTAGCATGCCTGACAAAGTTTCACATTATAATTACGTTGTATTACATGGCCAGACTGCACTGAATCAAAACTAATGCAGGGGAATATTTTCTATAAAGTTCATTTTCCAAGTCATCTTGTACCTTCCAGATGTAACAAAATCCATTGAATGAAATGGGTTTGGAGAGATCCTTAAGAAATTTTGTGGAAAGAATTTCAAAACAATTCAGTATATGGTTCTAGAAGTGTCACTGGGATGAACAGCTTCATGACTGAAGTCTATATGGTCTGTGAAATGAGTGGTGCTTGAGCTTTCATTCTGACAAAATGCTTCTCAAAACTCTGAGAAATGGCTTACTTCGTTGTACAAGCCTAACAATGCCATTCATTTTCTAAAAATATGGTTATGCTTGACACTTTTTAGTCTTAATGTTGTGTCATTTACCATATGGGCTGGATTCACTAAAGCTTGCACGGAGTTTTAGAGTAGAGTAAGACTCCATGCAGCCATCATGTCCGACGAGCGATCCAGGAACAGCCTGTAGGGGCGTGTAAGAGAGCTCCTAAAACGGCTCTTACACGGACAGGGCTGGGATATGCAAATTACCACAATTGCAGGGGAAAGGCATGCAAGTGAGGTAGATTTGCGATTCAGGAAACCTGAACCTGTCCGAGTAAGAGCAGTGTTATTTGCAGAAATGTACTCAGTTGACAACTGAGTACCATTCTGCAAATAGCAAAACGGAGCCGTGACAGCTCCAAATAAAGGTTGCATCCAGTGCAGGAAGCATGCCAATGGCCAAATATATGGCCATTGGAAATGTTTCCTGATGCAATATGAAAATAAAAATAATTTTTTTTCTGCCGATTTCCGATGTTTAAGCATAGCGCAGCGCCGCACAAACAGGCTGTGCTCTAAAACCCAGAATACTAAAAATTAAAACCCACAAATGTGGATTTTATTGAAATTGTTAATGTACAATGCAAGGGAATGGCAGGCTGAAGACAACATGGCCACCGAGTAGAGGTTACTAAGGGGGGAAGCTCAGTCTAAGAGATGTAACCAAGCATCAGTAGGCAATCCTATGTAAATGAGTGTTAGGATAGTCAATCGCAAGTTTACATAGCAAATGAGCACAGTCAGTGGAGTGTAGGAGTAGGATATGGGGAGTAACAGAGTAGAAGATAGGTGACATCACGAGGGGAGTACGTATGAAAGAAGTGAAGCTCATTGGGGCAGAGTGGCATGTGTCAGCTGTCATTTATACATCATGGAAAGAGGTGTGCCAACAGGTAGGCTAGGGAAAGCCAAGAAATGGAAGGTGTATGCCGTAGACAACACCAAAGTTTCTTGCTGAACAGGTATGCACACGTGTGCACGCGTGTAAACCCGAGTAAGACAGAGTACGCGAGTGTAAGCGTGAGTGCACATGTTTAAGCCGGAGTAAGCATGTATAAGGCTGTTTAAAGAGTTGTAAGTGCATTTGCGCTGATGTGCATGCGGTTTAACCCGAATAAGTAAGTTTTAGTCCGTGTAAGCATGTGTGCGCGCATGTTAGCTGCTGTGCACGTGTTAGTGCTTGTGTGCGCGGCACCCCCCCCCCCCCCCCCCGAGGAAACAAAAAGGAAAAAGGAAGCTCAACAAATAGTAGGAAGCTACCAGGGAATACTATCAGAGCAAGCAGGTGAAAACAATCAGAATCAGGCAATTACACAGACAGTACACTAGCCCAGCCCAGCCTAGCACTTAAAACTCTGCAAACAACAGTCCAGTATGTTTCTCACAACAGACACTGCAGTAAGATAATAAAAGTGAAAACTGAAAAAGCTTTACTGAGACAAAGAAATGTTATGGGCTGCCATTGCTGTTATAAGGCGACATATGCAACATGCTGAGGGTGGTGACAATGGAAATGCTGGTGGACAACCCACAGTGAGGAAACGGAGAAGAGTCTACAGGTCCAGGGTAACCTACCAGGGGCTACATGAGCTGGCGATAGTGGAGCGCTATAGAGTGGACAGAGACCTCCTGCAGCAAATTGTTGAGCTGTGCAGGCCACGCCTCACACACAGAACCAACAGAGGGGAACCCATCCCAGTGGAAACCAAGGTATGTGTTGGCCTAAGAATATTAGCAACAGGTACCTTCCAGAGACCAACTAGTGATATGATGGGGATATCACAGGCATCAGCATCCAGGGTACTACACCAATTCCTGGATGCCATGTCAGCACGTCGGTGATCATGTATATTTCCCCAATTCCCGTGAGGTATTGGCCAGCAATATGCATCTCTTCCAGCAAATAGCGGAATACCCTGAGGTAGTGGGTGAAATAGACTGCACGCACATATGCATCAAAGCACCAGCCAGCGAGCAGGGTAGGGTCTACTTCAACTGCAAGGGCTTCCCCTCCATCAACTGCCAGGTCATGTGTGATGCCCAGGGCATAATATTGAATGTGTGTGTGCAGGCTGCCCTGGAAGCTACCATGATTCCCATATCTGGCATCTGACACAGCTGTACCAGACATTTGCCAATGGGGACATCCCACATGGTCACCTAGTGGGGTATGCTGGCTATGCACTGTAGCAGTGGCTGATGACACCATTCAGAAACGCACATACACCTGAACAGAAATGCCATAATGAGGCAGACACACAAACACGTAATGTAATAGAGCGTGTGTTTGGGCTGCTCAAGTCATGGTTCCGGTGCCTGGACACATCTGGTGGAGCCTTGCAGTACTCACCAACTACATGTACCCAAATTGTCATGGTATGTGCTATGCTACATAATATGATCCTGTGAAAACAGATGCAGCAGGACCAGCATAGGCCTGGGCCAAACAGCCCCCCACCATTGCCAAGGCCATCACAGGCAGAGCATGACTCGGACGAGGAACAACCTGAGCCTGCCCCAGTAGGCAGAAGGAGGCATACCCAGTATGCTTTGGCCTTGGCAAAGAGGCAATGCATAGCACATGCACTGGCTCAGTAGGAACTCTGGAAATGATACCTCTCTCCAACTCGCACATATAGTAAAAGGGATGCCTAAGTTGACACTACCTGCTTTCAAACATGTACAGGGAGTGTAGTATGTGCATCTGATATAGGCAGCTCTGCAGAACCACCTAAGGCATGATTGCCATGTGCTAAGCAATATAAAGCAGTGCTAAACAGCATGTACCACCATGTAGTATATGCAAACAAAATCGCACACACCAACTAGCACAACTGTGGTCAATGTTCAGTAATATTTGACAACATCCAGCAATGTTGGTGAATATTGAGCAATGTTGGACAAGCCTGGTCTAAGTAGGGCATAGCTGAACAAAAGCCAACATGCTCATATTTGCTTAACGGGCCCTTCAGCAGTCTGGTCTGCTCAGTATGAAAATATAAGGCAGTGATGGGCCTTGAACCCAGGATACTGTGCACTATTGCCAAAGTACTGAACCACTAAACCATAACAGTATTGCAATGGTCAGCCTATATGAAGGAATGTTGATAAGTCTATGCAAAGTATTTCATGGAAACCCTGCAGGCACAGCATAATCCTTGTCAAGTTATGCCACAAAGGTGAGTCCTGCAGTGAGAACAGAACCTGACTTCCAACACACACAGTATAAATGTTAATATCGGTCATATTCGCACGCATCAACCAATGTAGTGGACCTCAGATAGCAACATACTGAAAGCTCACGCTGGGCATGCTCACACACTTGAATAAATGAGACAAATGTCAGGCAACAAAACATAGAATGGCAGAACTGGGCATGCCACACACTTAGGCCATGTCTGAGTACAGCAGTGGGCCACGCATATCTGGCAGTTGCATGTGTTAACCCAGGAACCTATCACTATACAGCAATCTGCCCTGTGCACACAGTCATATGACAACAGACACATCTATAATATAGTGGAACCCTATCATAATCAAATATATTCTGCAGATTCCAAAGTTGTTCATAGAAACTGGTAAAGCAAAGATGATAAAGACCTGCAAACAGTATTGGAAATAAACATTGTGCATCTTGAACATTAGCATAGGTTCAGAGGTCAATACTAGGCTATTTTCCCTAGGGCATGTACAAGCCTAGCCAGAGTGTGTTTGGCATTCGCAACCCTGTCAGATTACTACACTGTGTGTGTGTGTGAATAGTAGGTCACACAAGATAGCCCATGTACGTTTAGGCTAGTGTGCCTCTGTCTAGCAGGAAAACAGAAGATATCCCAGGGGTAAACATACGATCACCCATACAGTCATCAAGATGTCTCCAGTAGGTGGTCAGTGGGTGGCTCTGCCTATGTGAAACTGGGATTACATTGTGGAGTGAGTGGAGCCTCTGGGATAAGAATCTGTCCCTCCACAATGTCCTATTAACATCTGTGCTGAGGTATACGTCCCTGGAGTGTGTAGCTCCAAGGGAGTCGGATATCCTGAGGTGGAGCATGTCCAGTAATTCTGGGTTGGTTATATCTGTAAACAACAGGCACACATCATATCCGAGTAGGTGGTAAGCGACTGAGTAGAGCTGGAGTGACTGCATCTGAACTGTGCAGGGCATCTGTGTGAGTCCCTAGATCTGCTTGGTGAGGAACATCCGTGGCCAGTACAGTTGCTGCAGGTGTCGGGTAAGGTACACCCCAAATGTGGCATTGTAACCAAGCATGGATGTGATGAGTATAGGGGCACAATGACCTCACTCGATCTAAATGTGAAACCATATGGGATAAGGTGGCCCACATAGAAGGTGTGTCCAACCACTTTGGCAACGTGAATGTCAAAGGTGACAGTACGAATAAGTCATGTCCCCAAACCCCTAACAACTCCTACCATATGTAATGGAGTACTACCTATGTGGTAATGTGTGGGCATGTTCTTATTCCCAAAGGGGATGACTATGCAACTAATGGCATTTAGCTGTAGGCCATGGCTCAGGCACCAGTCATCCATCTCTGTGAGACCCTGTTTGAGTATGCATGTGGCAGCTGGAGAGTTGATCATGGCACCCAGTTTGCAGTCAAGTGCAAACATGTTCAGCCATATTCCCCCTGTGGTAGCCTGTACGTCAGACAAATATATACTGAACAAGAGAGGTCCCAGGACCAAGCCGTGTGGGATGCCATGTGTAACTGGTGTATAGTCAGACATGGCACCTGCAATTCTGACCATGTGGGTGCTATTCCTGATCCAGGTATCAATCCATCGTGTGAGATATGTGTCCATATCGACGCTGGTGAGCTTATGCATAATGGCCCAGTGGGTTATTGTGTTGAAGGGTTTTGCAGGGTTCAGGTAGGCTGTGTGGACAGCTGTCCCTATGTCGATGGACCTGTTAGCCATTTTATTTTATTTTTATTTTACATTTGTTAACCGGGCTAGTCCAACTGGATATATTTCCATTTTCAGTAGAGGCCCGGGGAGAAAAGCTCCACAGTAACATTTAAATGTTTATAATGTACAAATTTCTGAGAAAAAGGAAGCATGAAAGTATAAGACAAACAGTACATGAGAGAACTGTAGTTCCAAAGTCAATACTATCTAAGAAACAATACCATATAGAAAGAGAAATATTTACACCAATATAAAAATAATACAATCATTAGAAATCAGTAGAGAACCTTAGCTACAGTAAAATAAGCTAATTAAGAAATACAGGAGCTTTGAAAGGAATAAGATACTCCTACAGAATGTATGTGAGGTTGTTAACAAATATGTTCATAGATAGTTCATCTCCTATTTTTAGGAAATAGTTTAAAGTAGTTTTTGCAACTAAGGGGTAAGTAGTGTTAGAAAAAGTAAAGGGGAGGGAGGATATGGAAACATGGCAAAAAAAAAAAAAAGAAATGCAGACAATTAGTCAGGGTAAGAACAAGGGCATAACCAGTTCTTTATAAGATGTTGCTTCGGCCTTTGTTTAAAGAATACAAACAGGTTCAAGAGGCAAGATCTGCCCACAACAACACTGAAATGTGTAGGACACAGTGTCTGTAGGTTCCCGATGTCTATGTGTATGAGTCCTATGACAATACGCTCCATAGCTTTGCAGAGCAGGCTACTTAGGCTTATAGGGCAATATTGTCTGTGGTCCATTGTGGCACCAACTGTGTGGAGCAGGACCACTTTCGCTGTACGCCATTCCTTGGGTACATATCCTGTGGTAACTCTGATATTGAACAGTGATGTAATGTGAGGGTTGCGTCTGTCATGATGCTCATGTAAGATGCAGGCTGGGATACTGTCTGGTCACATTGATACTGTGATGTACGCTTTGGAGAGGGCAGCACTCACCTGTTACTGTGTGATGTCAGGGAGGTTATACGCTGTTGGGATGGATAGTTGCTCCTTAGGGGGGATGGGTGGGAGACATCTGCACTGAACCTGTTTGCCAGGATGTTGGCAATGCCAGTGGGTTCAGGGTAGGTTTAGTCAGTATGCAGTAACTCACAGCATATCAGTGAGTGTCCACCCAGGTTCCTGACATAACTGAAAAAGGCCGTGTGATACTCCTATGTGTCTGTTGCAATTGTCTGGTAGAAGCGGCCCTTAGAAGAGTTCATGAGTGATCGTAGCTGTCTGCTAGTACAGATCACAAATGCCTTCCCAGTCTGGGATTGTGCTCTATCATGTAGTAGCTTCCTCCTGACATTGTACAGCTTATTAATGGCTGGGGTCTACCACACAGGCCCCCTGCCATTGGAGTAGTGAGTCCTGTTTTTGTTTGGGATAGCACAATCCATGCAGTCTACTAGGTGTCCATAGAATGTGTATGTAAAGGATGCAGCAGTGTGAGCCGCATTTGCCACTGTCTCAGGGTCTCTGAAGGATACCACCTTGCTTCAGTGACGTCAGACGTTGGCTCATGAGAAGTTCACCAAGATTACCCAGGATGGGTGTGTGGAGGGTATATGTATGTCCAGTGAGATACATGTATGTTCTGACTTTACCAATGAGGGGTATATCGCTGGTGTGGAACATAGAGTCCCCGTGTTGGTGATGATCAGGTCCAATATGTATTCCCCCTTGTGGCTGTACTGACTGGTTGTGCCACAGCATATGAGTCTACAAATTGTAGCGACTGTTGGGTGAGGGTGTCAGGGCTTGAGTAGTATCCCCAGTCAATATTTGTGTATAAGAAGACACACAATATAATGGTGTTTGTGGAGACCTTCATATTCTCCATAGTTCCCACGAAAGCCAAGTGTGGTTCCTGAGTTTGGGAGTGTGTTCTGTAGTAGGCAACAAACTGAAAGGCAGCATTGCACAATGGTAGTTGTATATGTATGGTCTGTGATGCTTTGTGCAGTGCTACTAACCCAGAGGTGTGTGCATCTGTGATGTATATGCATACTCCCCCTAGTTATGTTGTCTGTTCCAAGTCTTGTTGTCAGACAGCATGGTATGAAACATAACCTGGTAGTGCTGGTGTGCATAAGCGAGCCTGAACCAGGCGTATATCAGTGCACAGATATCGCTATCCTCCATACTGAGGAGAGTCCTCAGTAGCTGCAATATGAGGTTAACACAACTGTTGTTGAGCAGCATTACCCTTAGTTTCATTTAACCTGTAATGTCTATGGAGGTGTGTTTGTCTTCTGAGCCCTGCTTAATAAAGGCACTATGGTGGTAGCAAGAGCCTTAGCCAGCATTCAGTCCAAGGGTGACAGGTGCAAGCTGTCCATAGTGAAGCTACGTGGCATGTTGAGCATGTCACCATAGGTTGCCAGACACTGTATCCCCTATGAATTAAACAAATTTGGTAGGCAACTGTTAAATGTGATATGTGTGTCCATATACTGTGACATCATAATTGGTGGGTGTAAGATGCTAGACAAGGTCAGGGTCATACTGGCCTGGGCTACATGATCACAGTGTTCCTCCATGTATCATGTCATGTGGTCTGGGGAGTTACGTCTGAGGTTATACACACCAGCATGGACAATGATGGTGCCAGTCCTGTACTTGCTTTGGAGTGACCTAACTGCCTGTGTTATGCGGCAGATCCTGACACCCAACAGACAGCCCAAAGTGACTATTCCCTTGTTAGGGCTGGTGAGTGGTACGTCAGTGTGTCTGACAATAATTGTCGCCTATTACAAGTGTATTAGGTGTGTTGTTTAGCCCGAGGGGCAGTGACTGTGTGGCACACTGACATTGTGAACTATGTAATATGTGGGTATTGTAGTGGGGTAGCAGGTGTGTGTGTGTCTGCTTTGGAGGTCTCTGCTGCTTAGGTAGAGTACATTTACATCATCCGAGTATGTCTATGTGTGATAATGTGGTTTGAGTGCTGTTGCTAGAGGATACGTGAGACTGATATGTGGTGTGTGTGGTTACTTTCACCACCTGATAGACTATGCCAGTCATGAGTTGAGAGAGTTCAGCACCCTGTATGTCTATATAGGTGCATCTCACATATATATCTGAGTTTGTCAGGAGGAGGAGAGGGTTGACTGTGTACATGAGGCAGATGTGACATTGTGTCAATATCACAATATCCACCAGCTGGACTGAAGAGTACACACAAAACTGACCCCTGGACATGCCTGATCACACAGGATCAGTAGGGTGTTAAGCATGTAAAAGTGTATAACAGGGATTAGTGCTCATGTTCGTTGGTGTTTTGTAAAGAGTAGCTGAGAAGGAGTCCAGACTGAATCATGACACCTCCTTCAGCTATGTCATAAATAGCAATGTACACCCATATATGTCCTGAGTCAGGGCCAACTGTATCTGAGTGACAATGCCGACATCATGACAGACAGGCCCATATGTACATACCCATCTCCCACTGACAATAGTCCACATCATCATACCAGGAGATATCACATGTAGAATGGATGAGCAGCTACCCCCACTGCCAAAAGCATGGCAGTAAGTGGAATACATTGATTCCCAATATGTGTCATGCACAAACTACAGAACAAACAGATCATGCACCTGAACAGTCAGCTGAGCCTCACCCCCTACACAGGATGTGGAACTGTTGAATGTGTCACAGCTACATATGGCACTCCCCACAAGTGTTGGTGCACAACACACCATGGGAAGTCAAGTCCAGTACGCCTATGAAGTCTGATCTGCAATGTCATGTAGTCCATCATGGTTGCAGTCATAAACAGAGCTATTGGAAGCTGACATACACACAACCCTACCAACCGTGGTATGTTCATGTGCGGATCATGGTTCCCAAACATGCTAGACTGTTTGCAAGGCAGCCACCCAGGACATACATCAATGAACACATCTACACATGTGTCACATAGACTTTAGCCCTTTATCAACATCCCAGACACATGTAGTATTCACAAAACCAACAAGCTGTGAATAAATATGTGTTGACATATGATGGAATGTCAATGTGTCCATAGATAGATCATACAAGGTAAGGATTCTGAGTTCTTGTTCAAGCTGTTGACACCTGCTGACCCACATGGACCATTCCTGGAATGGCACAAAACAAAGTGTACACACTTCACCATGTCCAGTCCGATGATGTCACCATCCTACAATACAGCCAGAGAAGGAAAGCCAGCCAATAAAGCAAATAGCGTGCTGTGTTAATGCGGTTTTCTGTAGTATCATAACATAGTTAGGTAGGAGTTTGAATCCTACAAGCAGTGAGTGTGTGTATGTGTGCAGTTTCCTTTGAGAGGTGTCCTCTTTTTGGAGACTGGGAAAACTCACTAAAAGAAGTACATTCCTCTTTGGAAAGACTGATGATGTCCCCATCCTACAAATACAGCCAGAGAAGGAAAACCAGCCAGTAAAGCAAATAGCGTGCCATGTTAATGTGAGTTTCTCTAGTATTATAACGTAATTAGGTGGGGGTTTGAATCCTGCAAACAGTGAGTGTATGTGTGCAATTTCCATTGAAAGGTGTCCCCTTTTTGGAGACTGGGAAAACTCACTAAAAGAGGTACATTCCTCTTTGGAAAAACTGATGATGTCACCATCCTACAAATACAGCCAGAGAAGGGAAACCAGCCAATAAAGCAAATAGTGTGTCATGTTAGTGCGTCTCTTTCTAGTATTATAACATAGTTAGATAGGGGTTTGAATCCTGCAAACAATGTATGGAGTTGGGGGGGGGGTGTATGTGTGCAGATTCCTTTGAGAGATGCTCCCTTTTTGGAGACTAAGAAAACTCACTAAAAGAGGTACATTCCTCTTTGGAAAGACTGATGATGTCACCATCCTAAAAATACAGCCGGAGAAGAGCAACCAGCCTGTAAAGTAAATAGTGTGCTGTGTTAATGTGTTTCTCTCTCTAGTATCATGCTGTAGTTAAATAGGGCTTTGAATCCTGCAAACAGTGAGTGTGTGTGTGTGTGTGTGTGTGTGGGGGGGGTATATATGTGTGCAGTTTCCTTTGAGAAGTGTCCCCTTTTTGGAGACTGGGAAAACTCACTAAAAGAGGTACATTCCTCTTTGGAAAGACTGATGATGTCACCATTCTACAAATACAGCCGGAGAAGGGAAACCAGCCAGTAAAGCAAATAATGCACCATGTTAATGCGTCTCTCTCTAGTATCATAACATAGTTAGGTAGGGGTTTATAATCCTGCAAACAATGAGTGTGTGTGTGTGTGTGGGGGGTGTATGTGTGCAGTTTCCTTTGAGAAGTGTCCCCTTTTTGGAGACTGGGAAAACTCACTAAAAGAGGTACATTCCTCTTTGGAAAGACTGATGATGTCACCATTCTACAAATATAGCCAGAGAAGGGAAACCAGCCAGAAAATCAAATAGCGTGCCGTATTAATGCGTTTCTCTCTGATATTATAACATAGTTAGGTAGGTCTTGAATCCTGCAAACAGTGTGTGTTGGGGGGTGTATGTGTGCAGTTTCCTTTGGGAGGTGTCCCCTTTTTGGAGACTGGGAAAACTCACTAAAAGAGGTACATTCCTCTTTGGAAAGACTGATGATGTCACCATCCTACAAATACAGCCGGAGAAGGGAAACCGACCAATAAATAAGTAGCGTGCAGTGTTAATGCATTTCTCTCTAGAATCATAACATAGCTAGATAGGGGTTTGAATCCTGCAAATGTTGACTGTGTGTGTGAATGTTGGTCAATGCGGTGTGGGTTTTGCTTTTACTAAGGTATGACATAGTATGATTACAACAGTAAGTGCATTGCACACATCAGGTATCTGCGTGGTAAATATGTATGTGTACATGTCCCCTGAATCAGTATGTAGGTGTGAAGACTGCATACTACATGAATACATTTGTTTCCATTGACAGGTTGTGCCGCTGCTTCTCAGATCGTAGGTTACATATGTATGCATGTGACAAGGCCGTCCACTGTCGTGTTCTGTGGCACACACACCCATGACAGTTACTTAAGAGTAGTGTGAGTGAGGGTATATGCATGGGGTATATGTCAGACATGGTCATACACAACAAAGTCTGCCAAGAATGGACAGTCTTTATAGGTGTACGACTGCCTTGTGGATATGCATTTAGGCCTCTAATGTCTTATGTGATGCACCTTGGGACTCCACAATACCTATGGATATGTGGATACCAAGGGACACATGACATAACATGAGTCTGTATGTACACATTGGTACCCAACATACATGTTGAGGGCTACCACCTGTGTGGCACTGACGGGATAGTATGTATAGTACATGAGGATGACTATTCCACAGTCAGCTTACTGCTATACAGCATGTATCAGACAACAGGTATCTGTCTGTATGATACCCTTGTGTAGGATATGCGTCCCATCCAGGGAATGCATTGTAGGCCAATCCATGCATTTCCAGATTTGGATGGACACATCCCTAGTGTGTCTGCATGTACCTAAGGGGGCAATATGGCAAACAGGTGTGGTCACAGTTATGGGTGGTGGTCATTACCACTGGTTAGTGTTATAGTGTAGCACCAGAAGGATCCAATTGATACTGGGTTCCCTACTACTGTGTGTCATTTGTCAGGACATCATCCAATGATTGCTTATTGTCATGCTGTTGAGGTTGTGTATACTACCAGACCACAAATCATTGACAGATATTAATGGTCTCACCCACAGCATAGTGTCAACCCATGTCATACACATGTCTACCCATGTTAGTACATAACTGTAGTAGAATACATGCTGGCCATTGAAAGATGCTATGAGATGTTAACAATGTGTACAACAGGGTATGCCACACGTCCCATGTGTCCACTATGCACGTACATCCAGACAGTGCGCACCCACCATGTTCACAGATGTACACTTGCTAATCTGTACTGCACACATCACACATGTACTGTCCACTCACTAACACATGCTGGCAACACATTACACTTCAGCCAAGTGGCACATGGGTGGATAATACATACTCAGACCTAACAGTGGTGTAAACAATGCTACATTGACAATCACAGCTTTGATGCATAATGTCTGCTCAGATATACCTACAAGGATGTAGTTACACTTCCTTGTTGACAACTTGCTATCATTGCTACACTGCTATAGTGTCACCCTGTGCATCAGCACCATGTCAGCCTGTCCCTCCGTCAATAATGCAGATGACAGGAGGCGGCACAGGTATCATCATATGCACAGGGTGTTTTGTTGTTTGCCAGAGCCTGACATTGACCCATCCAATCAACATGTCTATGTGTGTGTGTGTGTTTGTGTGTGTGTGTGTGTGTGTGTGTGTGTGTGTGTGTGTGTGTGTGTGTGTGTGTGTGTGTGTGTGGGACAACAGTACAGCATGGGCCAATGTTGATGTAATGTGTGTGTGTATGTGTGAGCCCTAGTTGTTTGCTTAATGTGTGTGTGTCTGCATGCACACAGCTCCACCATGTGGCTGCCATATACGGTAGCTTGTGGGACAGCCACAGACTGTACTTGCTAGGCTGTACAGATCACTGTCTCCAGCCACGGACACAGTACCTGTGCCTGGCAGGGGTGCTACGGACAGTATTGGGTACCAACCCTGACTGGGTACTGTCATCAGAGGCAGAGGTATAACGACTGGACCCATGTCCCTGCTGGGATTGGCCAGAGTCACGTGCATATGGTTTACTGGTATGGTCAATGGACAGGCCAGCCCCAGCATTGCTGGGGCTGGTACTGCCACTACGGGAGTGGCTGTGAACTGTGGGCCATCCGTGACCACTGCATCCGCGTCGACGTCGCAACTGTCCCGCACGGTCCTGGCTCATGGAAGACATGTTGTGGAGGGCATCTAATGTCTCCCCCCAATGTCTATCAATGACCTCGGTGTAAGTCTGGATGGCACCAGCAAGGTCACGGATGCTGTCATTGATAGCGGTGTAATGTGCCCTCTGCACCCTAAGTCCCTGCCTGGTGTACCGTTCCATACGTTCCTGAGCCTGCATTACAGCCCAGAACATACTGGTCATCGTAAGACCTGTGAGGGCACGCCTGCCAGGGGCAATATGACCAATGGTGCTCCCCCCGAGAACTCCTGGACCTCCGCCTATGTGGTACCGTTCCGGGTCTATGGCTATGGCTGCTGTGAGGGGATGCAAGTGCCATGGGTACCACACTCTCCTGGTCAATGCCAACTGTATATTGTCCCTCGCCTATGGCCATTGGTGGTGAGGGATGTATTGACAGTATGAGTGTGCGCATAGATGGGGTTGAATGCTGTGTACTGTCAAATGGCGGACCAATGACAGACCCTGTCAAATCTTCCTGTGCCAAAATACATGTGTCATCATCACCACTATTCGTGTCAGTGTCTTCAGGTCGCCTGCTGCTTTCGCCAACCCTTAACTCAGCACCTGTGAGAGGAAGACAGGAAACATACTTTACGGTCTGTACATGCACACATGCACACATGCACACAGGAACACATGAACACATGCACATATGCACACAGGAACACATGCATACTCCTCACTACAGCAGATACACACACACAACAGCAATCCAAAACATACTCAATAGTAGTTGAAGGTGGGTGACAGTATCACAAGGCAAACAGTCATGTCACACATGTCAGCATGCAGAATATGTGTTGATCAAGTCCATGCAGTGTGAGTGTAGACAGCCATAGTTAATGACAGTGTACATGGCTGTGGTGCATGTGTGTACATGTTGAGTGATTGCCTACACCCTGGAACACAATGTGTACAAGGACATGACATTTCTGTGCAAGTATTATAAGCTCTGCAATGTCCTGTGCACCATCACTCACAGGTATACATACCATGGCTGCATGTGTTATGTGTGTGTCACATGGATTTCCATGTCTGAATGCAGTGTATGTAGCAGATAATTGTGGAAACAGGTGTAGCACATGCATGCTATGTACACACATGTGATGAGTGGTGCATGTATACGTGATGGAATACCAATCCTGGACATGGCCATTGTACAGTGGTTATGGTGAGTGTGGGTCATATTCCAGATATGCCAATGCCAGCCATGACATTGCATGATCCATGACTGCAACATTAAACATCACACATACCTAATGTGTGTCATGTGACCTATATACCCAATATCATTCCAGGACAAATATGTGTCACTTTGTACAGAATGCGACTGCTATGCATATTGTGTATAGTTGCATATGTTTGCACACACACAACATGCTATGCATAATGTGTATAGGTGCATATGTGTGCACACACACACAACATGGAGGTGCAAAGCAATAACACCTATGTGTAGTACTGTGGTCACTGTAACTGTATGGGGTGTAGTACCATTAGCTATCATCATCATGCATCATGTGGTCACTCAATGCCACTAAAGTGTGCTAGACCAATGCCTAGCATGCTGTACTTGAACTGCAGTGCCGTGGCTAAGTTCACAATTACACAGCCACATTGCACAAGGGTGTGTGAGGTGCCCAATAGGGAGCATTGCCTAACATGACTGTGTTATGTGTTGAAGAGTGTTGCATAGCCCCATGCTAGGCCCCTACCCCTCAGGTATATTATGTGTGGTGTGTGGATGACATGTGGGATACTGAAGTGTGACCTGGAAGCGGGTGTCCGGTTACACTATGTGTAGCATGTTGAGGTGTACTGCGCATGACAAACGTGTTATGTTGTGTACATGTGTGTCATCTATGCCTATTCAATGTGCAGTACAGAGTTGCCACATTTGTGTCTGGTGCTCTGTGCATTGCATGTGATTGAGGCAGCTACTGATTTTACTGAGATGTTTAACGTCTCACAGCAAACATGCACAGCATGCCTTATGCGTAGGTGTGTTATGTGTACATGGCCTACACCTCACCTATGACATGCACATTTCAATACCAATTTTAAAGTGTTAACACACTCACCAGCATGTATCGTCTGCCCTGCTGTCACACCAGGGGGACCTACAAGAATATGACACAGTTTGTCAGTGGCCACAACTGTGGCATTGCTACTGTGAGTGTGCTAAACTACAGTAGAACAACAGGCATAGGTGTACGGATACTATTCAAAATATCAGTATTGCACACAATAGGCAGCACAACTGCTAAACACAGTACACATCTCACATATGCATAATCTAACAATACAGGTAACAGTAGTCTACAGCTAGGGCATGTTACCTGCACGCTCCATGTCACCATGCTGGGTGGCTCCGGCCTCCATGATGACACATGTGTGATGTTGTTGCTGCTATAGGCCAGGAGCCACCACACTTAGGAGCAGTTCCTCCACTCTGGTGAGGGGGGGATGTATGGCCACCCCACCACCTGTGGCAAGCTGTTGTCTATGGATATCAGACACACACCGCCGGACATGTCTAATTAAATCACTGCAGTGATGGCGTACCTGCTCATATGTCCGGTTATGCATGCCTATGTCATTTACCTGACAATCAAGATCTTGCCACAGTGCAGTACGCTCATGCTGGTGCTGGCTGGCCCTGGAAAATAGCAGGGTATAGTGCTGAACCAGGCTGTGGTGTATTTCCTGTTCCTCTGCAGCTGTGTAGGAGGGATTCCTTTGATGAGCCATAAGCCTGGACGACAAGTAAACGATATGTGTGAGCAAGTCATGTGGCACACTTAACATTATACAGTACAGATATCAGTTAACTGCCATATATAGCATCTGTTTGTCTGTCAGAGGATACACACATTCAATACCACATATCGGTGCTCAGCCCACAACTGGCTGACAGTGCCTGCCACACTCCATATAACAAACCAGTATACACCAGTACTCGGCACATTGTTTGGGATCCAATGCACAGCCTCGCCACGGGGGTACATATCAAGTGAATGCATGAAGAAATATGTCATCCATTGCAATGAATGTGAAGTACAGTTACAGTATAACCAGTAACCCACCCTAGTCATTGATGCCATACCCCTACCTTACATATGTGCACAGTTGTTAATATAGCTGGCATACTGCTGTAACAGAGTATACATGTTGCTAGGTAGACACGCAAACCCTGCAACACACATGTGATTGCGGACATGGTACAGGCATCATTACACACGCATCAGACATTCATACAACACACAAATGTATGCTGACACAGATGAGCATTTCCTGTGTACCTTACAGTACTGTGTGCCCCTACTTACAGATACCTATGCCTGAGGTATGTAATCTGTGCAGACTACAGGAAACACACAAGACAGTGTTACCAGGGAATGCGAACATACACCATACTGTGCTGTTTAGGCCTACAGCTTCAGGTAGTACAACAGTTCAAATGTCAGCTGGATTCACCAGCAGTACCACTTACTGAGCATACATGTATTGCTTCAGCCTACGATGGGACACCACAGTCATACACAAGGAACTACGTCACAACATATGCCATCCTACTATGTCTGCATCCCAATAACTGACACATCTTTCTCTGGCCTTACACCTAGGACACAAACGACCATGACAGAAACAACCTCACACTAAGCTATCACACCATTACAGACCTTGCACACATTCACTGTCACACTCATTCCAACTCACATAGCAGGTATTGCACTGAGTACATGTGTGTGTGCATTGTGTCATAGGTAGGTAATACGCTATTGGCCCTAGGGCCTAGAGCAGCCTAGCCATATGATACCCTGGCCTTTGACACACATGTAAATTGATTTCACTTGCTCCTGTCAACCGGATACACATAGGTGATTCCCAGGGCGTGTTACCTATCCCCCAGACAATCATCAGGGGTATGTATGACATCTGCTACTGAGGAGCCTTGTTTGTTAATGCTGGGTGGTTTACTCCAGAGTATGACATATTTGACAATAGGAGCCTATCCCTCCAGCATGTGCTGTTTAGTGAGGTGGTGGGGATTAGGGACCTAGGTCGTGTAGCCGGGTGGGATTGTGAGGTGTTGACATGGTGGTTGTCTGACTGCTATGGGTGTGACATACCTCTGTATTTTTGGCAGAGGTAACCACTGGGTGGCCGGTATGCAACGCACTTTAGCTGTGGTTGTGTCAATCAGTCTGCATAGGGCATGTGTTTGAGGGCAGTATTACTCTTTGTGAGGTATGTCTGTGGCCTTTCCACTTGCTGTAGTTGTCATGTGAGGTACATACCACATGGGGCATTATGATGAGTACAGGGGAACACTGACCTATATTTCCATACATGACACAACGTTTGTGATGACACGTAACACGTAGACAGATTACAAGACTAGTGTGGCACTGTGAATATCAAAGGGGAGGCTACTGTCCACCTGTGTCCCATGTTCCCTTCTGACACCTTCAGTGTTGGGGAGGCAACCACCTATATGGTAGTTAGTGGGTAAAGTGTTTTGGAATGGGGTATGGCACTGCAGTATCAACACTGGTGTTCAGTCCATGCCTTGGTCACCAGGCACCTGTTGCAATACGCCTGACCCGTGTCTCCTCTCTCACTATATATATATATATATATATATATATATATATATATATATATATATATATATATATATATATATATATATATATATATATATATATATATATATATACATATCTATATATATCTTCCTATATATCTGTATATATCTCTATATATATATCTATATATGTATATATGTATATATCTATATATGTATATATCTATATATCTACATATCTATATATTTATATATATCCATATATGCATATATATATGTGTGTATATATATATATATATATATATATATATATATATATATATATATATATATATATATATATATATATATATATATATATATATATATATATATATATATATATATATATATATATATACACACACACACATATATATATATATATATATATATATATATATATACACACACACACACACATACTTGTAAACATCCATTGCTGTAAATATACATGCACATATAGGCACAAATACTGCCCACCTTTCATGGTGGGAATATCAATTATGAAACAGTTGTGAGACATACAATTATGTAATAATATTGCACAGTATTGTGCAGAATGCATTTCACTGTCCTCAGGCCGTATAGCTGTAGCAGACCTCACTGGCTGTAACTCAGTCCCACAGTATTTAACCACCACATGACATATACCTGCACTGCTTGCTGTTTTCAATGCCACACACTACAACCTACATAGATATGTGCACATAGCAACCTTCAACTACATATATATGTCCAGCCTTCACTAACAGTTGCAGTATGTCCCTTGCCCTATGCACATCTGCATGTACATATCGATACGGACTGCTACCACATATGGAGGGTTCACAGTATGTAGAGTACCCTTCAGACACATCATTCGGATGCCAGCAAATACATCTCTGTTACATACCTTACCTTTGTATTTCTCACTTCTGTCTTTTGTACCTGTTGACGTGTTTTTTTTTTCTTTTTTTTTTGGTTTGGTGTCTCCAGCTGCCTCTGTTTGTTTGTCTGTCTGTCTGCCTCTGTCTCTCTCTCTCTCACTCTCTCTTTCTCCAGTTGCTGCAATGATATTATTGCATGTGTGGACTGCAAGTACAGGCTGCTTTTGTAGGTATCTGCACATGTGCATGTGATGGCCTCTGCACCAAAGTAATTGCATGCAGCCTGCTGTGTGGTAATTGCAGTTCTCACTGTGATTTCAGGACACTGCTATAAAATGATAGGTTAGGTAGGCGTAGGCCTTTCAGTTTTGCAAGGTAGGGACCATGCTTGTTTGCTGTGGACACTGTTGTGTCAGTCAGAATGTTCTTATATGTCTCATATCTGAAGCTGGGTTGTAGCCAGTGAAATGCATGTTGTACTGAAACCTGACTGTTGCTTCTTCCAGTACACTCTTCTCAGTGTGTAAGTTTACTCACACCTCCTAATGCTAACACTGGATACATGGGAGTATGTACTTTCTTTTGGAATTAGGGAATTAACTGGCATACAGCAGTAGTTATTGCAATGTATTCCTATGGCTTTTCTAGTTTCCTTTACATTCACTCCTTGTAATGCATGTTATATTTCTTTATTGCAATGTATTCATATGGCTTTCCTATTTTCCCTTTACATTCACTCCTTGTAATGCATGTTATATTTCTTTCAGCACCAGGTTATTGTATATCTGCTGTGGCTTAGTGGTACATCATGCAGACTGGTGAGGCCAAGGTGTGGGGCTTGAGACTGACAAGGGTATTTTATTTTGCTGCTGAGCAGTACAAGGGCCTTGTTATACAGAGTGACTAAGGCACTTTTAAGCAGATGTAAGCGGGTTTACATGGGTTTGTGCGACGCTTAGCAATGCTTAGCTAAGCGCACACAAGATCACACCCGCCCACTCCCACTAACTACTGCTTAAAAGTGCTTACTCCTGCTAACCCCGCGCTAATTTCTTTTAAAGAAAATAAAATGGGGAGATAGGAAAGTGGTGAAAAAGGGGGCACAAAGAGGGAAAGACAGTAGGGAAACCAGCTCGGGATGTGCAGGATGGGTGTAGGGAAGGTCCATAGCTGCCCATTTCTTTACCAGCAACAGCTGTACGTATGTATGAAATTTGGTGTGAAATTTGAAACCGTCCACCCCTGAGAGAGGGGTGAGGACAACAAAATATGGTACTGCCAATTAGAATTATCAGTTTACATGTCCAGCGGACATGTGTGCGAATTGGGCAGCTATGTATGGGGCGTAATTTTTTTGTGGGAACAGATTGCCCTTTTTTTATTTTTTTTTTCAGGTGAGATTGGAATGTGAGGTAGAGGGTGTAGGTATATTTGGGGAGGTAGGTTGGGGAGGTAAACAGACAAGACAAACAAGACGCATACAGGGGCGGAGTTTGACACATGGGGTGGGTGAACACAATTGACAGGGAAGGTTGTTTGGAAATCGCAAGCCCATGAGCCCACAGATGGTAACAGTGGAACTGAGATCCCCACCCATGGGCAGTCACCAGTGCATCTTCACAGCCCCGAGGGTGGCTGTGCTGGGGGCTGAGTAGGATGGGCAAGCTCACATGAGAGACACGCCACTCTCGCCTCAAGCTGGTGTAGGGGATCAGCGACTGAACGCTGGATCTCCCTACATACCACAGCCCGGACCCTTCGAAGGGTGACAGGTGGCCCTTCCCCACCCACGCTTGCACGGGGGGATGAGCCCCATCCCCTGCAGCGCTTCCACCCGAAGGTGGCACAGGACCAATGGAGGAGGGGAGCCTGGGATGGCACCGGAGCTGCTGGTGCCAGGTGCACTCGCCAACCGAGGAGGGACAGGTGGGTCCGTTGGGACCGGCCTTCCCATACGTTCTGTGATTAGGTGTGTTTAATTACAACATAAACAACAGCATTCCAGATTAGTTGTAACAGCGTGCAGTAATATTCCCATTAACCCAACACACCAAGGTTCCAACAGTTGAACAGCAAGCATAACACATGCATATATTGAATGACAGTGGATATTCCAACAGCATGCAGGGATGTTTGGTAGCAACAGGCCACCATGAACGTGGTGTTTGAACAGGGCACATGCATCAACATCAATGTAAATATTTATAAAACAATATGACATATGTCCCAACAAATATTTGAGGTTACACATACCTCTTGAGGTGTGAAATTGCATGGTTTATGCACATACGGTAGGGTGTAGAAAAAACCTCGGTTAACATCTTATAATGATCTTTTAGTCTACACTACATTCCCAGTGACTGCAAGTGTATATCCCCTACCTGTATTATTACACTTGCCACCATACATTAGGTTGTGTCATGGGTTTGGCTAGTTCAATATATGCCTGACCTATATCTGACATACTAACTGTCCAGGATGCAGATGTTACTGCTACATATTTCTTGTTTGCATTTATATTTCTTTATCTACATATCTGGGATGTTTTCACATGACATTTTCACTTCAATTTGTACAGAACCCTGCATTTCTTGACACACACTCACATTTCTGGTGAATAATTACATGCTACACGTGTGCCAGATTTACTTATTTATGCCAGCCAGTAACTGACTATTGTGGACTGTATATATGTTTCACAGCTACTAGCACTTCCATCACCCACTTTATATGGGACTGCATAACTCTGGGTTGCCAGCACATTTTCAAACAGTACTGTTTGTATAATGCAAGGGTACAACAACATTTCAGACTCTGTGACACAGACACACTCTGGGTTTTAGACCTTTATTAATGACATTGCACACTTTTCCACAGGCTCACTCCTTTATTTGTTTTAACGGTGTTTATGGCAGACATGTTCAAGACATATTATACCTTTATTAATAGGTTAGAACAATCTTTTTTCAGGCTCACTCACTTATGTTATATGACAGTGCCTGCAGGGATATTATTCCAGACATATGTTACCTTTC
Organism: Protopterus annectens; assembly: GCF_019279795.1. NCBI lineage: Eukaryota > Metazoa > Chordata > Ceratodontiformes > Protopteridae > Protopterus > Protopterus annectens. The sequence goes on along the minus strand of NC_056741.1, from coordinate 1,252,859,003 downwards.
TTAATGGGTTACTACACTCTTTTTCTGCCTCTCTGAAGTTTTTATCTGACAGTATATGCAGAGGACTTATTCAGGCAATTCTATGGCTGTTTTATTAGACTACAACACTTTCTTTCATGCTCTCTCCCATATTTTATATAACAGTACATGCAGAATAATCACTAACCTGCCTGGTGGTGCAGGCTTAGCAGCCTATCAGCATAGGCTTGCTGATTCGCAGCACAGTCACCTGCAGCTGTAAAGTAAATGAAGGGATATTGAGACATACCTATCCGTTATACATACTCCATTATCAATTCTTACATACTGCATTCCATGGCTACATACTCAGTTGTGGGGCATTCTGCATCCCTCGGGCCTCCTGTATCCACTGGTTCAGGCGGTCCTGCTTTCGTCTCTTCAGGTCTGCATGGTGGTGACGGACCTGCTCACCAGTCTGAGGAATGCCTGTGGCACTGGAGAGGTCACAAGCTAACCGGTTCCAAGCCTCTGCCTTGTACTCCGTCCCTTGGAACTAGCCCTGCAGGAGTCTTGTCTCGTGATGGTGGACAAGGAGCCAAACCATGTATTTGGACTCCTCAATGCCCCAACGTTGTGCTCGGAAGCATGAACCCTCTCCTGCACCTGCCATTCTGACTGCAAATGTGAGCTACAATCAGTTATGGCGAGTATTCCTGCCTATGGGGCTTAAATATGCCGCATTTCCCACACTTTTTTGTGATTGGCTGTTTTGTAAAATTCTCGGCTGACTGCAGACCTGCTTAGTAATGGTTAAACTACCATTCGTAAGTTTATGAATGTTAATAGTGGCTGCTTCCTCTATGTTGTCATGGCTTAGTGGTTCTGTACTTTCATTATGATGCAAAGGGTCCTAGGTTTGAACCTTGTCATTCTTTTATTTTAATACTGTCTAGACAGGCTAGGGGGTGTGGCTGCATTTAAGCAACTTAGCTCTACATTGTTCCCCGGTGCCCTATGGTGCCCTGGTTGGCACGGCGTGCACGTCCGCGCAAACACATTGCGCTGGGTAAAGCGCTTTTAAACTTTGGCC